>NC_080704.1:124437307-124739561 GCF_030445035.2 Dasypus novemcinctus
TATCCCACCCCCACTGCCTGGCCGCCAGGCCCCCATCCTCGTTCGAGTACACCCCGCCCACCCGCGCATGCTCGCTCGCACGCACTGGCCCACCCTAAAGCAGCCCCTGCCGCACTGCCTGTCGCTCCTGGAGGTCCTGCGCGTTCATCAGGTTAGAAGTGTTGGAGGTGCAGACCTTTCGGGATGCCTCTGACTGTCCCTGTTGCCCGTTGGGTTTCCGTCTGGGAGCCTTTCACGTCTCCTGGTTGCGTAGTGCGTGCTGAGCTGTCTGGGCCGCTCTTGTCCTGCTCTGCTCTGCCCTCTGTCGTTGCAGCTGTGTTCAAGAGGACCTGGAAAGGGCCAACACGCGAACCTTGCTTTGAAGGCCCAGGGAAGGCCGCCGAAATCCTCGCTCAGCTGGTGCTTTGGGAGTTTCTCTGGGAGTGGATGAGCGTCGGGGTTTCAACGTCTCCTTTGCTGGCAGCCCGGCAAGTCCTCGCTTTGCACCCTGCCGTCCAGGCGTGCCTCGACCTGGGCCGGCCCTGTGGCCCTTGTGTGCCTCGGATCCAGCGGCGGAGGCGGTTTCTCGCAGGACGGAGTGCACCTGCTTGTGTTGCCTGTGTCTGTGCCAGTAGTCGGAAACGGTCACCGCGGGTGGACAGCGAAGGGCCGGAAGATGGCATCACTGTCTCGCTCCCGGCCCAGGCACGTGGCCCTGGGCCCTGCGGCAAGGTGATATCCGGAGACTGGTCTGCTCCTGCGTGTGAATGTCCCGGACAGCTGTGGCCATCTCCTCTGGAGTGAAGGAGAAGGTGCTCCATAAGCAATTGGGCGTGGGGCTCGGGCTCCTTTAGTTTCTTGGTCTTGGGAAGCTTATTGGCAAGGCCTCACTCACGCCTGAGCAGAAAGAGAGAGAGGAAGTGTAGGGCGACAGTTGAGTCCTGAGAAAACCCCTCGGACGTCTTGGAACAGGATGCCCTCACATCACCCACCGCCCAATACCTTGCGTGGGTATGTCAGTGTTTGTTAGCAACGAGGCAGGAACCTTGTGAAATATGACCAGAGCCCTGCACCCCTGCTGTTTCTGGGAAGAGAGGAGGCTGGATGGTGATGGCCCTAGGAGGGGACTCCTGGGGCAGCCCTCCCAGCTACAGGCTGGGAGGGTGGATGCACAGCAGGCGATGGGTCAGTCCCGGTGTGCCTGCCATTTTGGCCCCGGCCCCCACTCCCAGCCACCCCAAGACGAAGTTGCGGGTGATGGCTTTGGAAAGGTGGCAAGGGCTGCGTGGTGAGCCTGGAACCCAAGGGAGCTTGCCCGGTGCCTGTGGTTTTTTGGTTGCCAAAGGGCGGAGGGAGCGGGCCAGGAGAGGGGGCCAGGTCGGCATGCGTGGAGTGCTACTGCCATCAAGCGGATGTTGCTTGCGCATCGCCTGGCACCACAGCACCGTCCTGCCTCTGAGCTGTCACCATATCCTTGGCAGGGCAGTGGACAGGGTCGCAGACGGACAGTCAGGTCTGGATGCAGGGCAGAAGTGTGACTTTGGGCCTCCTGTCGCGGCTGGGGATCCAGCGCCAGGAAGCGGGTCAAGGCTAGGACAGCCGTGCCCAGGACTGGTCAGGGGGCGGAAGTCAGGGCTGAGACCTTGGTGGGCGCCATCTTTGGGCGGTTCTTGCTGAGGCATCTGCTCTGGAGCCAGAGCCGAGGATTCTGGGTGATTTTCCTCCTGCCTGTGCTCCTGGCAGGGCCCCGTGGTTTGGCCCCAAGGGAGGCGCAGGGCCTTGGATGCCTCTCCTGGTTACCGTGAACCCGACAGACAGACACCCCCTTCCTTGAACATCACGAGCCTGCCATCCTGTGTGCGTTTATGCGGGCCGTCCTCTGCTTTGCCCAGCCTGCAGAGGCAGGCCAGCGGCCAGCAGGTCCCACACGTGCCGGCTGGGTCCTCGGAAGTCATGGGGCCGACCGGCTGCGCCACAAGCGAAAGGTCCTCACCAGTAGATGTCAATCTGGCAGCGCTTGAAGGCTGGGGCCTAGACAGGGTATGTGCAGTTCCGTGCCAGGCGGTGACCCGCAAACGGGGGGAAAGCCTGTCCTTTTTCCCCCGTGACAGGCCCCCCAAGTGGGGCAGCTGCCTGGGCCTCAGCGTTTAAAGGCCTGGCCGTTCTGGGACAGCTGCCCCCACAGGACTTGGGGACCTGCACCCAATGGGATAAGGCCTTGCCTGTGCTTCGGGTCACCTCCGCCTTTCCTGGCCGCAAGCTCGTGTGTACCCAAGTGAAGCGGCCGGCGTGCTTACAGGCACTTGTGTGAGACACGGCCCCCTGACCGCTCTCCCCGTCTGTTTAAGGGGGACAGCCTCCTTCTCTGGGTGGTATCCCACCCCCACTGCCTGGCCGCCAGGCCCCCATCCTCGTTCGAGTACACCCGCCCACCCGCGCATGCTCGCTCGCACGCACTGGCCCACCCTAAAGCAGCCCCTGCCGCACTGCCTGTCGCTCCTGGAGGTCCTGCGCGTTCATCAGGTTAGAAGTGTTGGAGGTGCAGACCTTTCGGGATGCCTCTGACTGTCCCTGTTGCCCGTTGGGTTTCCGTCTGGGAGCCTTTCACGTCTCCTGGTTGCGTAGTGCGTGCTGAGCTGTCTGGGCCGCTCTTGTCCTGCTCTGCTCTGCCCTCTGTCGTTGCAGCTGTGTTCAAGAGGACCTGGAAAGGGCCAACACGCGAACCTTGCTTTGAAGGCCCAGGAAGGCCGCCGAAATCCTCGCTCAGCTGGTGCTTTGGGAGTTTCTCTGGGGAGTGGATGAGCGTCGGGGTTTCAACGTCTCCTTTGCTGGCAGCCCGGCAAGTCCTCGCTTTGCACCCTGCCGTCCAGGCGTGCCTCGACCTGGGCCGGCCCTGTGGCCCTTGTGTGCCTCGGATCCAGCGGCGGAGGCGGTTTCTCGCAGGACGGAGTGCACCTGCTTGTGTTGCCTGTGTCTGTGCCAGTAGTTGGAAACGGTCACCGCGGGTGGACAGCGAAGGGCCGGAAGATGGCATCACTGTCTCGCTCCCGGCCCAGGCACGTGGCCCTGGCCCTGCGGCAAGGTGATATCCGGAGACTGGTCTGCTCCTGCGTGTGAATGTCCCGGACAGCTGTGGCCATCTCCTCTGGAGTGAAGGAGAAGGTGCTCCATAAGCAATTGGGCGTGGGGCTCGGGCTCCTTTAGTTTCTTGGTCTTGGGAAGCTTATTGGCAAGGCCTCACTCACGCCTGAGCAGAAAGAGAGAGAGGAAGTGTAGGGCGACAGTTGAGTCCTGAGAAAACCCCTCGGACGTCTTGGAACAGGATGCCCTCACATCACCCACCGCCCAATACCTTGCGTGGGTATGTCAGTGTTTGTTAGCAACGAGGCAGGAACCTTGTGAAATATGACCAGAGCCCTGCACCCCTGCTGTTTCTGGGAAGAGAGGAGGCTGGATGGTGATGGCCCTAGGAGGGGACTCCTGGGGCAGCCCTCCCAGCTACAGGCTGGGAGGGTGGATGCACAGCAGGCGACGGGTCAGTCCCGGTGTGCCTGCCATTTTGGCCCCGGCCCCCACTCCCAGCCACCCCAAGACGAAGTTGCGGGTGATGGCTTTGGAAAGGTGGCAAGGGCTGCGTGGTGAGCCTGGAACCCAAGGGAGCTTGCCGGTGCCTGTGGTTTTTTGGTTGCCAAAGGGCGGAGGGAGCGGGCCAGGAGAGGGGGCCAGGTCGGCATGCGTGGAGTGCTACTGCCATCAAGCGGATGTTGCTTGCGCATCGCCTGGCACCACAGCACCGTCCTGCCTCTGAGCTGTCACCATATCCTTGGCAGGGCAGTGGACAGGGTCGCAGACGGGACAGTCAGGTCTGGATGCAGGGCAGAAGTGTGACTTTGGGCCTCCTGTCGCGGCTGGGGGATCCAGCGCCAGGAAGCGGGTCAAGGCTAGGGACAGCCGTGCCCAGGACTGGTCAGGGGGCGGAAGTCAGGGCTGAGACCTTGGTGGGCGCCATCTTTGGGCGGTTCTTGCTGAGGCATCTGCTCTGGAGCCAGAGCCGAGGATTCTGGGTGATTTTCCTCCTGCCTGTGCTCCTGGCAGGGCCCCGTGGTTTGGCCCCAAGGGAGGCGCAGGGCCTTGGATGCCTCTCCTGGTTACCGTGAACCCGACAGACAGACACCCCCTTCCTTGAACATCACGAGCCTGCCATCCTGTGTGCGTTATGCGGGCCGTCCTCTGCTTTGCCCAGCCTGCAGAGGCAGGCCAGCGGCCAGCAGGTCCCACACGTGCCGGCTGGGTCCTCGGAAGTCATGGGGCCGACCGGCTGCGCCACAAGCGAAAGGTCCTCACCAGTAGATGTCAATCTGGCAGCGCTTGAAGGCTGGGGCCTAGACAGGGTATGTGCAGTTCCGTGCCAGGCGGTGACCCGCAAACGGGGGGAAAGCCTGTCCTTTTTCCCCCGTGACAGGCCCCCCAAGTGGGGGCAGCTGCCTGGGCCTCAGCGTTTAAAGGCCTGGCCGTTCTGGGACAGCTGCCCCCACAGGACTTGGGGGACCTGCACCCAATGGGATAAGGCCTTGCCTGTGCTTCGGGTCACCTCCGCCTTTCCTGGCCGCAAGCTCGTGTGTACCCAAGTGAAGCGGCCGGCGTGCTTACAGGCACTTGTGTGAGACACGGCCCCCTGACCGCTCTCCCCGTCTGTTTAAGGGGGACAGCCTCCTTCTCTGGGTGGTATCCCACCCCCACTGCCTGGCCGCCAGGCCCCCATCCTCGTTCGAGTACACCCGCCCCCCCCGCGCATGCTCGCTCGCACGCACTGGCCCACCCTAAAGCAGCCCTGCCGCACTGCCTGTCGCTCCTGGAGGTCCTGCGCGTTCATCAGGTTAGAAGTGTTGGAGGTGCAGACCTTTCGGGATGCCTCTGACTGTCCCTGTTGCCCGTTGGGTTTCCGTCTGGGAGCCTTTCACGTCTCCTGGTTGCGTAGTGCGTGCTGAGCTGTCTGGGCCGCTCTTGTCCTGCTCTGCTCTGCCCTCTGTCGTTGCAGCTGTGTTCAAGAGGACCTGGAAAGGGCCAACACGCGAACCTTGCTTTGAAGGCCCAGGGAAGGCCGCCGAAATCCTCGCTCAGCTGGTGCTTTGGGAGTTTCTCTGGGAGTGGATGAGCGTCGGGGTTTCAACGTCTCCTTTGCTGGCAGCCCGGCAAGTCCTCGCTTTGCACCCTGCCGTCCAGGCGTGCCTCGACCTGGGCCGGCCCTGTGGCCCTTGTGTGCCTCGGATCCAGCGGCGGAGGCGGTTTCTCGCAGGACGGAGTGCACCTGCTTGTGTTGCCTGTGTCTGTGCCAGTAGTCGGAAACGGTCACCGCGGGTGGACAGCGAAGGGCCGGAAGATGGCATCACTGTCTCGCTCCCGGCCCAGGCACGTGGCCCTGGCCCTGCGGCAAGGTGATATCCGGAGACTGGTCTGCTCCTGCGTGTGAATGTCCCGGACAGCTGTGGCCATCTCCTCTGGAGTGAAGGAGAAGGTGCTCCATAAGCAATTGGGCGTGGGGCTCGGGCTCCTTTAGTTTCTTGGTCTTGGGAAGCTTATTGGCAAGGCCTCACTCACGCCTGAGCAGAAAGAGAGAGAGGAAGTGTAGGGCGACAGTTGAGTCCTGAGAAAACCCCTCGGACGTCTTGGAACAGGATGCCCTCACATCACCCACCGCCCAATACCTTGCGTGGGTATGTCAGTGTTTGTTAGCAACGAGGCAGGAACCTTGTGAAATATGACCAGAGCCCTGCACCCCTGCTGTTTCTGGGAAGAGAGGAGGCTGGATGGTGATGGCCCTAGGAGGGGACTCCTGGGGCAGCCCTCCCAGCTACAGGCTGGGAGGGTGGATGCACAGCAGGCGACGGGTCAGTCCCGGTGTGCCTGCCATTTTGGCCCCGGCCCCCACTCCCAGCCACCCCAAGACGAAGTTGCGGGTGATGGCTTTGGAAAGGTGGCAAGGGCTGCGTGGTGAGCCTGGAACCCAAGGGAGCTTGCCCGGTGCCTGTGGTTTTTTGGTTGCCAAAGGGCGGAGGGAGCGGGCCAGGAGAGGGGGCCAGGTCGGCATGCGTGGAGTGCTACTGCCATCAAGCGGATGTTGCTTGCGCATCGCCTGGCACCACAGCACCGTCCTGCCTCTGAGCTGTCACCATATCCTTGGCAGGGCAGTGGACAGGGTCGCAGACGGACAGTCAGGTCTGGATGCAGGGCAGAAGTGTGACTTTGGGCCTCCTGTCGCGGCTGGGGATCCAGCGCCAGGAAGCGGGTCAAGGCTAGGACAGCCGTGCCCAGGACTGGTCAGGGGGCGGAAGTCAGGGCTGAGACCTTGGTGGGCGCCATCTTTGGGCGGTTCTTGCTGAGGCATCTGCTCTGGAGCCAGAGCCGAGGATTCTGGGTGATTTTCCTCCTGCCTGTGCTCCTGGCAGGGCCCCGTGGTTTGGCCCCAAGGGAGGCGCAGGGCCTTGGATGCCTCTCCTGGTTACCGTGAACCCGACAGACAGACACCCCCTTCCTTGAACATCACGAGCCTGCCATCCTGTGTGCGTTATGCGGGCCGTCCTCTGCTTTGCCCAGCCTGCAGAGGCAGGCCAGCGGCCAGCAGGTCCCACACGTGCCGGCTGGGTCCTCGGAAGTCATGGGGCCGACCGGCTGCGCCACAAGCGAAAGGTCCTCACCAGTAGATGTCAATCTGGCAGCGCTTGAAGGCTGGGGCCTAGACAGGGTATGTGCAGTTCCGTGCCAGGCGGTGACCCGCAAACGGGGGGAAAGCCTGTCCTTTTTCCCCCGTGACAGGCCCCCCAAGTGGGGCAGCTGCCTGGGCCTCAGCGTTTAAAGGCCTGGCCGTTCTGGGACAGCTGCCCCCACAGGACTTGGGGGACCTGCACCCAATGGGATAAGGCCTTGCCTGTGCTTCGGGTCACCTCCGCCTTTCCTGGCCGCAAGCTCGTGTGTACCCAAGTGAAGCGGCCGGCGTGCTTACAGGCACTTGTGTGAGACACGGCCCCCTGACCGCTCTCCCCGTCTGTTTAAGGGGGACAGCCTCCTTCTCTGGGTGGTATCCCACCCCCACTGCCTGGCCGCCAGGCCCCCATCCTCGTTCGAGTACACCCGCCCACCCGCGCATGCTCGCTCGCACGCACTGGCCCACCCTAAAGCAGCCCCTGCCGCACTGCCTGTCGCTCCTGGAGGTCCTGCGCGTTCATCAGGTTAGAAGTGTTGGAGGTGCAGACCTTTCGGGATGCCTCTGACTGTCCCTGTTGCCCGTTGGGTTTCCGTCTGGGAGCCTTTCACGTCTCCTGGTTGCGTAGTGCGTGCTGAGCTGTCTGGGCCGCTCTTGTCCTGCTCTGCTCTGCCCTCTGTCGTTGCAGCTGTGTTCAAGAGGACCTGGAAAGGGCCAACACGCGAACCTTGCTTTGAAGGCCCAGGGAAGGCCGCCGAAATCCTCGCTCAGCTGGTGCTTTGGGAGTTTCTCTGGGAGTGGATGAGCGTCGGGGTTTCAACGTCTCCTTTGCTGGCAGCCCGGCAAGTCCTCGCTTTGCACCCTGCCGTCCAGGCGTGCCTCGACCTGGGCCGGCCCTGTGGCCCTTGTGTGCCTCGGATCCAGCGGCGGAGGCGGTTTCTCGCAGGACGGAGTGCACCTGCTTGTGTTGCCTGTGTCTGTGCCAGTAGTCGGAAACGGTCACCGCGGGTGGACAGCGAAGGGCCGGAAGATGGCATCACTGTCTCGCTCCCGGCCCAGGCACGTGGCCCTGGCCCTGCGGCAAGGTGATATCCGGAGACTGGTCTGCTCCTGCGTGTGAATGTCCCGGACAGCTGTGGCCATCTCCTCTGGAGTGAAGGAGAAGGTGCTCCATAAGCAATTGGGCGTGGGGCTCGGGCTCCTTTAGTTTCTTGGTCTTGGGAAGCTTATTGGCAAGGCCTCACTCACGCCTGAGCAGAAAGAGAGAGAGGAAGTGTAGGGCGACAGTTGAGTCCTGAGAAAACCCCTCGGACGTCTTGGAACAGGATGCCCTCACATCACCCACCGCCCAATACCTTGCGTGGGTATGTCAGTGTTTGTTAGCAACGAGGCAGGAACCTTGTGAAATATGACCAGAGCCCTGCACCCCTGCTGTTTCTGGGAAGAGAGGAGGCTGGATGGTGATGGCCCTAGGAGGGGACTCCTGGGGCAGCCCTCCCAGCTACAGGCTGGGAGGGTGGATGCACAGCAGGCGACGGGTCAGTCCCGGTGTGCCTGCCATTTTGGCCCCGGCCCCCACTCCCAGCCACCCCAAGACGAAGTTGCGGGTGATGGCTTTGGAAAGGTGGCAAGGGCTGCGTGGTGAGCCTGGAACCCAAGGGAGCTTGCCCGGTGCCTGTGGTTTTTTGGTTGCCAAAGGGCGGAGGGAGCGGGCCAGGAGAGGGGGCCAGGTCGGCATGCGTGGAGTGCTACTGCCATCAAGCGGATGTTGCTTGCGCATCGCCTGGCACCACAGCACCGTCCTGCCTCTGAGCTGTCACCATATCCTTGGCAGGGCAGTGGACAGGGTCGCAGACGGACAGTCAGGTCTGGATGCAGGGCAGAAGTGTGACTTTGGGCCTCCTGTCGCGGCTGGGGATCCAGCACCAGGAAGCGGGTCAAGGCTAGGACAGCCGTGCCCAGGACTGGTCAGGGGGCGGAAGTCAGGGCTGAGACCTTGGTGGGTGCCATCTTTGGGCGGTTCTTGCTGAGGCATCTGCTCTGGAGCCAGAGCCGAGGATTCTGGGTGATTTTCCTCCTGCCTGTGCTCCTGGCAGGGCCCCGTGGTTTGGCCCCAAGGGAGGCGCAGGGCCTTGGATGCCTCTCCTGGTTACCGTGAACCCGACAGACAGACACCCCCTTCCTTGAACATCACGAGCCTGCCATCCTGTGTGCGTTATGCGGGCCGTCCTCTGCTTTGCCCAGCCTGCAGAGGCAGGCCAGCGGCCAGCAGGTCCCACACGTGCCGGCTGGGTCCTCGGAAGTCATGGGGCCGACCGGCTGCGCCACAAGCGAAAGGTCCTCACCAGTAGATGTCAATCTGGCAGCGCTTGAAGGCTGGGGCCTAGACAGGGTATGTGCAGTTCCGTGCCAGGCGGTGACCCGCAAACGGGGGGAAAGCCTGTCCTTTTTCCCCCGTGACAGGCCCCCCAAGTGGGGCAGCTGCCTGGGCCTCAGCGTTTAAAGGCCTGGCCGTTCTGGGACAGCTGCCCCCACAGGACTTGGGGACCTGCACCCAATGGGATAAGGCCTTGCCTGTGCTTCGGGTCACCTCCGCCTTTCCTGGCCGCAAGCTCGTGTGTACCCAAGTGAAGCGGCCGGCGTGCTTACAGGCACTTGTGTGAGACACGGCCCCCTGACCGCTCTCCCCGTCTGTTTAAGGGGGACAGCCTCCTTCTCTGGGTGGTATCCCACCCCCACTGCCTGGCCGCCAGGCCCGCATCCTCGTTCGAGTACACCCGCCCACCCGCGCATGCTCGCTCGCACGCACTGGCCCACCCTAAAGCAGCCCCTGCCGCACTGCCTGTCGCTCCTGGAGGTCCTGCGCGTTCATCAGGTTAGAAGTGTTGGAGGTGCAGACCTTTCGGGATGCCTCTGACTGTCCCTGTTGCCCGTTGGGTTTCCGTCTGGGAGCCTTTCACGTCTCCTGGTTGCGTAGTGCGTGCTGAGCTGTCTGGGCCGCTCTTGTCCTGCTCTGCTCTGCCCTCTGTCGTTGCAGCTGTGTTCAAGAAGACCTGGAAAGGGCCAACACGCGAACCTTGCTTTGAAGGCCCAGGGAAGGCCGCCGAAATCCTCGCTCAGCTGGTGCTTTGGGAGTTTCTCTGGGAGTGGATGAGCGTCGGGGTTTCAACGTCTCCTTTGCTGGCAGCCCGGCAAGTCCTCGCTTTGCACCCTGCCGTCCAGGCGTGCCTCGACCTGGGCCGGCCCTGTGGCCCTTGTGTGCCTCGGATCCAGCGGCGGAGGCGGTTTCTCGCAGGACGGAGTGCACCTGCTTGTGTTGCCTGTGTCTGTGCCAGTAGTCGGAAACGGTCACCGCGGGTGGACAGCGAAGGGCCGGAAGATGGCATCACTGTCTCGCTCCCGGCCCAGGCACGTGGCCCTGGCCCTGCGGCAAGGTGATATCCGGAGACTGGTCTGCTCCTGCGTGTGAATGTCCCGGACAGCTGTGGCCATCTCCTCTGGAGTGAAGGAGAAGGTGCTCCATAAGCAATTGGGCGTGGGGCTCGGGCTCCTTTAGTTTCTTGGTCTTGGGAAGCTTATTGGCAAGGCCTCACTCACGCCTGAGCAGAAAGAGAGAGAGGAAGTGTAGGGCGACAGTTGAGTCCTGAGAAAACCCCTCGGACGTCTTGGAACAGGATGCCCTCACATCACCCACCGCCCAATACCTTGCGTGGGTATGTCAGTGTTTGTTAGCAACGAGGCAGGAACCTTGTGAAATATGACCAGAGCCCTGCACCCCTGCTGTTTCTGGGAAGAGAGGAGGCTGGATGGTGATGGCCCTAGGAGGGGACTCCTGGGGCAGCCCTCCCAGCTACAGGCTGGGAGGGTGGATGCACAGCAGGCGATGGGTCAGTCCCGGTGTGCCTGCCATTTTGGCCCCGGCCCCCACTCCCAGCCACCCCAAGACGAAGTTGCGGGTGATGGCTTTGGAAAGGTGGCAAGGGCTGCGTGGTGAGCCTGGAACCCAAGGGAGCTTGCCCGGTGCCTGTGGTTTTTTGGTTGCCAAAGGGCGGAGGGAGCGGGCCAGGAGAGGGGGCCAGGTCGGCATGCGTGGAGTGCTACTGCCATCAAGCGGATGTTGCTTGCGCATCGCCTGGCACCACAGCACCGTCCTGCCTCTGAGCTGTCACCATATCCTTGGCAGGGCAGTGGACAGGGCCGCAGACGGACAGTCAGGTCTGGATGCAGGGCAGAAGTGTGACTTTGGGCCTCCTGTCGCGGCTGGGGATCCAGCGCCAGGAAGCGGGTCAAGGCTAGGACAGCCGTGCCCAGGACTGGTCAGGGGGCGGAAGTCAGGGCTGAGACCTTGGTGGGCGCCATCTTTGGGCGGTTCTTGCTGAGGCATCTGCTCTGGAGCCAGAGCCGAGGATTCTGGGTGATTTTCCTCCTGCCTGTGCTCCTGGCAGGGCCCCGTGGTTTGGCCCCAAGGGAGGCGCAGGGCCTTGGATGCCTCTCCTGGTTACCGTGAACCCGACAGACAGACACCCCCTTCCTTGAACATCACGAGCCTGCCATCCTGTGTGCGTTATGCGGGCCGTCCTCTGCTTTGCCCAGCCTGCAGAGGCAGGCCAGCGGCCAGCAGGTCCCACACGTGCCGGCTGGGTCCTCGGAAGTCATGGGGCCGACCGGCTGCGCCACAAGCGAAAGGTCCTCACCAGTAGATGTCAATCTGGCAGCGCTTGAAGGCTGGGGCCTAGACAGGGTATGTGCAGTTCCGTGCCAGGCGGTGACCCGCAAACGGGGGGAAAGCCTGTCCTTTTTCCCCCGTGACAGGCCCCCCAAGTGGGGCAGCTGCCTGGGCCTCAGCGTTTAAAGGCCTGGCCGTTCTGGGACAGCTGCCCCCACAGGACTTGGGGACCTGCACCCAATGGGATAAGGCCTTGCCTGTGCTTCGGGTCACCTCCGCCTTTCCTGGCCGCAAGCTCGTGTGTACCCAAGTGAAGCGGCCGGCGTGCTTACAGGCACTTGTGTGAGACACGGCCCCCTGACCGCTCTCCCCGTCTGTTTAATGGGGACAGCCTCCTTCTCTGGGTGGTGTCCCACCCCCACTGTCTGGATGTCAGGCGCACATCCTCGTTCGAGTACACCCGCCTATACTCACATACTTGCTGAAACACACTAGCCCACCATAAAGTAGCCCCTTCTGCACTTTCTGTCGCTACTGGAGGTCCTGTGCAGTCGTCAGGGTACAAGTGTTGGAGATGCAGAACTTTCGGGATGCCTCTGACAGTCCCCGTTACCCGTTGTGATTCCGACTGGGAGCATTTCTCATTTCCTAGTTGCATAGTGTGTACTGAGCTGTCTGGGCCAGTCTTGTCCTGTGCTGCTCTGCCCTCTGTCGTTGCAGTTGGGTCCAAAAGGACCTGGAAAGGGCCATCATGAGGAGCCTTGCTTTGAAGGCACAGGCAAGGCTGCCAAAATGGGTACTGTGTTGTTGCTTTGGAAATTTCTCTGGGAATCGATGAGCGTCGGGGTTTCAACTTCTCCTTACCTTGTAGCCCAAAAAGTCCTAACAGGGGCACAATCGAAGGCCCAAAGTCACACTTCTGCCCAGCATCCAGACCTGATTGTCTCTCTGCTACCCTGTCCACTGCCCTGCCAAAGATATGGTGACAGCTCAGAGGCAGGACGGTGCTGTGGTGCCAGGCGATGCGCAAGCTACATCCGCTTGATGGCAGTAGCACTCCACGCATGCTGACCTGGCCCCCTCTCCTGGCCCGCTCCCTCCGCCCTTTGGCAACCAAAAAACCACAGGCACCGGGCAAGCTCCCTTGGGTTCCAGGCTCACCAAGCAGCCCTTGCCACCTTTCCAAAGCCATCACCCGCAACTTCGTCTTGGGGTGGCTGGGAGTGGGGGCCGGGGCCAAAATGGCAGGCACACCGGGACTGACCCGTCGCCTGCTGTGCATCCACCCTCCCAGCCTGTAGCTGGGAGGGCTGCCCCAGGAGTCCCCTCCTAGGGCCATCACCATCCAGCCTCCTCTCTTCCCAGAAACAGCAGGGGTGCAGGGCTCTGGTCATATTTCACAAGGTTCCTGCCTCGTTGCTAACAAACACTGACATACCCACGCAAGGTATTGGGCGGTGGGTGATGTGAGGGCATCCTGTTCCAAGACGTCCGAGGGGTTTTCTCAGGACTCAACTGTCGCCCTACACTTCCTCTCTCTCTTTCTGCTCAGGCGTGAGTGAGGCCTTGCCAATAAGCTTCCCAAGACCAAGAAACTAAAGGAGCCCGAGCCCCACGCCCAATTGCTTATGGAGCACCTTCTCCTTCACTCCAGAGGAGATGGCCACAGCTGTCCGGGACATTCACACGCAGGAGCAGACCAGTCTCCGGATATCACCTTGCCGCAGGGCCAGGGCCACGTGCCTGGGCCGGGAGCGAGACAGTGATGCCATCTTCCGGCCCTTCGCTGTCCACCCGTGGTGACCGTTTCCGACTACTGGCACAGACACAGGCAACACAAGCAGGTGCACTCCGTCCTGTGAGAAACCGCCTCCGCCACTGGATCCGAGGCACACAAGGGCCACAGGGCCGGCCCAGGTCGAGGCACGCCTGGACGGCAGGGTGCAAAGCGAGGACTTGCCGGGCTACCAGCAAAGGAGACGTTGAAACCCCGACGCTCATCCACTCCCAGAGAAACTCCCAAAGCACCAGCTGAGCGAGGATTTCGGCGGCCTTCCCTGGGCCTTCAAACAAGATTCCGCGTGTTGGCCCTTTCCAGGTCCTCTTGAACTCAGCTGCAATGACAGAGGGCAGAGCAGAGCAGGACAAGAGCGGCCCAGACAGCTCAGCACACACTACGCAACCAGGAGACGTGAAATGCTCCCAGACAGAATCTCAACGGGCAACGGGGTCAGTCAGAGGCATCCCGAATGGTCTGCATCTCCAACTCTTCTAATCTGATGACCGCACAGGACCTCCATGAGTGACAGGCAGTGCAGCAGGGGCTGCTTTAGAGTGGGCCAGTGTGTGCGAGCGAGCATCCGTGGGTGGGCAGGTGTACTCGACCGAGGATGGTGGCCTGGCAGCCAGGCAGTGGGGGTGGGATACCACCCAGAGAAGGATGCTGGCGCCATTCCACAGACGGGGGAGCGGTCATGGGGACATTTCTCACACAAGTGCCTGTAATTACGCCCGCCAGTACACTTGGGTACACATGAGTTTGCGGCCTGGAAAAGCGGAGGTGACCCAAAGCACAGGCAAGGCCTTATTCCATTGAGTGCAGATCCCCAAGTCCTACTGGGGCAGCTGTCCCACAACCGCCAGGCCATTAAATGCTGAGACCCAGGCAGCTGCCCCATTTGGGAGCCTGTCACGGGGAACAAAGGACAGGCTTTCCCATGTTTGCGGGTCACCGCCTGGCACTTAACTGCACATACCCTGTCTATGCCCCAGCCTTCAAGCACTGCCAGATTGACATCTACTGGTGAGGACCTTTCGCTTGTGGCGCAGCCGGCCGGCCCCATGACTTCCAAGGACCCAGCTGGCACGTGTGGGACCTGCTGGCCACTGCCCTGCCTCTCCAGGCTGGGCAAAGCAGAGGACGGCCCGCATACCGCACACAGCATGGCAGGCTCGTGATGTTCAAGAAGGGGGTGTCTGTCCTTGGGTTCACGGTAACCAGGAGAGGCATCCAGGCCCTGCATCTCCCTTGGGGCCAAACCACGGGGCCCTGCCAGGAGCACAGGCAGGAGGAAAATCACCCAGAATCCTCGGCTCTGGCTCCAGAGCAGATGCCTCAGCAAGAACCGCCCAAAGATGGCGCCCACCAAGGTCTCAGCCTTGACTTCCGCCCTCTGACGAGGCCTGGGCACGGCTGTTCGAGCCTTGTTCCGTTTCCTGGCGCTGGATCCCCAGCCGCGACAGGAGGCCCAAAGATACACTTCTGCCCAGCATCCAGGCGTGACTGTCTGTTTGCGACCCTGTCCATTGCCCTGCCAAGGATATGGTGACAGCTCAGAGGCAGGACGGTGCTGTGGTGCCAGGCGATGCACAAGCAACATCCGCTTGATGGCAGTAGAACTCAACGAATGCTGAACTGGCCCCCTCTCCTGGCCTTCTCCCTCCGCCCTTTGGCAACCAAAAAACCACAGTCACTGGGCAAGCTCCCTTGGGTTCCAGGCTCACCAAGAGCCCTTTGCCACCTTTCCAAAGCCATCACCCACAACTTTTTCTTGGGGTGGCTTCTAGTGGGGGGTGGGGCGACAATGAGTGTCGCACAGGGACTGTCTTGTTGCCTGGTGTGCATCTGCCCTCCGAACCTGTATCTGGGAGTGCTGCTCCTGGAGTACCCTCTTATGTCAACCTCCGTCCATCCTCCTCTCTTTAGAGGAACAACAGGGTTGCAGGGCTCTGGTAATATTTCAAAAGGTTCCTGCCTAATTTCTAACAAACACTGAGCTAGCAACGCAAGATATTGTGGTGTGGGTGATGTGGGGGTCCTGTAGAAAGGCATTCAAGTGGTTTTCTCAGTACTGAACTTTCACCACTCACTCTGTATCTTTCTGCTCAGGCATGAGTGAGGCCTTGTCAGTAAGCTTGCCAGGACAAAGAAACTAAATGTGCCCGAGCCACAAGCCCAGGTCCTTATGGAGCTTGTTCTCCTTCATTCCAGAGGAGATCGCCATTGCTGTCTGGGACATTCACACGCAGAAGCAGACCAGTCCCCAGACATTACCTTTCCCCAGGACCAGGGCCACGTGCCTGGGCCGGGAGCGAGACAGTGATACCATCTTCCGGCCCTTCGCTTTCCACCCGTGGTGACCGTTTCTGACTACTGGCATAGACACGGGCAACTCAAGCAGGTGCACTCCATCCTGAGAGAACCCCCCCCCCGCAGTTGGATCTGAGGCACATGGGCCACCGGGTCGGCCCAGGTCGAGTCACGCCTGGGTGGCAGGGTGCGAAGCGAGAACTTGCCGGACTACAAGCAAGAAGAAGTTGAAAGCCCGATGCTCATCGATTCCCAGACAAATTTCAGAAGCACCATCACAGTACAGATATCGAGGGCTTTCCCTGTGCCTTCACAGCAAGGCTCCGCATGTTTGCCCTTTCCAGATCGCTTGGACCCAGCTGCAACCACACAGGGCACAGCAAACCAGGACAAGAGCGGCCCAGACAGCTGAGCAGGAACTATGCAACTAGGAGATGTGATATCCTCCCAGATGGAACCCCAGTAGTCATCGGGGACAGTCAGAGGCATCTCGAAAGGTCTGCATCTCCAACATTTCTAAGCTGATGACTGCAGAGGACCTCCATGAGCCACAGGCAGTGTGGCAGGGGCTGCTTTCAAGTGGGCCAGTGTGTGCAAGCAAGCATGCGCAGTTCGGTGGGTGCAGTCGACCTAGGATGTTCACCTGGCTGACAGGCAGTGGGGGTGGGATACCACCCAGAGAAGGAGGATGGCCCCATTCCACAGACAGGGATAGTGGTCAGGCAGTCGTTTCTCACACAAGTGCCTGTAAGCACGCCCGCCAGTACACTTGGGTACACATGAGCTTGCGGCCCAGAAAGGCGGAGGTGACCCGAAGCACAGGCAAGGCCTTATCCCATTGGGTGCAGATCCCCAAGTCCTGTTGGGGCAGCTGTCCCATATCCTCCAGGCCTTTAAATGCTGAGGCCCAGGCAGCTGCCCCACTTGGGGAATGTCATGGGGAACAAAGGACAGGCTTTCCCATGTTTGCATGTTTGCGGGTCACCGTCTGGCACGGAACTGCACATACCCTGTCTATGCCCCAGCCTTCAAGCACTGCCAGATTGACATCTACTGGTGAGGACCTTTCGCTTGTGGCGCAGCTGGCCGGCCCCATGACTTCCAAGGACCCAGCCGGCACGTGTGGGACCTGCTGGTCACTGCCTTGCCTCTCCAGGCTGGGCAAAGCAGAGGACGGCCCGCATACCGCACACAGGATGGCAGGCTCATGATGTTCAAGGAAGGCGGTGTCTGTCCTTGGGTTCACGGTAACCAGGAGAGGCATCCAGGCCCTGCGTCTCCCTTGGGGCCAAACCACGGGGCCCTGCCAGGAGCACAGGCAGGAGGAAAATCACCCAGAATCCTCGGCTCTGGCTCCAGAGCAGATGCCTCAGCAAGAACCGCCCAAAGATGGCGCCCACCAAGGTCTCAGCCTTGACTTCCGCCCTCTGATGAGGCCTGGGCATGGCTGTCCTAGCGTTGTCCCGCTTTCTGGCGCTGGATCCCCAGCCGCAATAGGAGGCCCAAAGTCACACTTCTGCCCTGCATCCAGACCTGACTGTCCGTCTGCGACCCTGTCCACTGCCCTGCCAAGGATATTGTGACAGCTCAGAGGCAGGACGGTGCTGTGGTGCCAGACGATGTGCAAGCAACATCCGCTTGATGGCAGTAGAACTCCATGGATGCTGACCTGGCCCCCTCTCCTGGCCCACTCCCTCCGCCCTTTGGCAAAGAAAAAAATCACAGGCACTGCCTAAGGGCCCTTGGTTTCCAGGCTCACCAAGGAACCCTTGTATCCTTCAAAAGCCATCACCCACAACTTCTTCTTGGTTTTGGCTGGAAGTGGGGGTGGGGCCTCAATGGGGTAGACAGGGTATGTGCAGTTCCCTGCCAGGTAATGACCTGGAAAGATGTGAAAGCCTGTCCTTTGTTCCCTGAAACAGGCCCCTAAGTGGGGCAGCTGCCTGGCCTCAGCATTTAATGGCCTGTCGGTTCTGGGACAGCTGCCCCAGTAGGACTTGGGTATCTGCAGGCCAAGGGGAAAATGCCTTTTGTGTGCTTCAGGTCACCTTCTCCTTTCTGAGGCACAACCTCGTCGGTACCCAAGTGTACCAGTGGGCGTTCTTACAGGCACATGTGTGACACACGTCTGCCTGACTACTCTCCCCATCTATGGAATGTGGCCAGCCTCCTTCTCTGGGTGGTATCCCACCCCCACTGCCTGTCCGCTAGGTGACCATCCTCGGTTGTGTACACACACCTACCCTCGCATGCTCGCTCGCACATACTAGCACACTCTAAAGCAACCCTTGCTGCTTTCCTGTCACTCATGGATGTCCTGTGAGGTCATCAGGTTAGAAGTGTTGGAGATACAGACCTTTTGGGATGCCTCTGACTGTCCCCATTGCCCATTGGGATTCCGTCTGGAAGCATTTCCCGTCTCCTAGTTGCATAGTGCATGCTCAGCTATCTGGTCCGTTCTTTTCCTGCTCTGGTCTACCTGCTGTCCTTACAGCTGGGTCCAAGAGGACCTGGAAAGGGCCAACATGCGGAGTCATGCTTTCAAGGCCCAGGGAATGCCGCCAAAATCTGCGCCGTGCTCGTGCTTTGTTAATTTCTCTGGGAATCGACGAGCATCTGGATTTCAACTTCTTCTTTACTTGTAGTTCCTCAAGTCCTCGCTTTGCACCCTGCCTTCCAGGCGAGTTTCGACCTGGGCCGGCTCAGTGCCCGCTGTGTGCCTCTGGATCCAGCAGCGGTGGAGGTTTCTCTCACGTTGGAATGCACCTGCTTGAGTGCACTTCTCTGTGCCAATAGTCAGAAATGGTAAGCACTAGAGCAAAGCGAAGGGCCGGAAGATGGCATCACTCTCCCGCTCCCAGCCCAGGCATGTGGCCCTGGCCCTGTGGGAAGGTAATATCCCGGGACTGGTCTGCTTCTGCATGTGAATGTACCAGACAGCTATGGGCATCTATTCTGGAGTGAAGGAGAACATGCTTTGTATGCACCTAGTCACGTGGCTCAGGCTCATTTAGTTTCTTGGTTGTGTCAAGCTTACTGACAGTGCCTCACTCATGCCTCTGAAGAAAGATAGAGAGTAAATGTATTGCAAAAGTTGACTACTGAGAAAACCACTTGAATGTCTTCGTGTAGGACCCCCACACGTCACCCTCCCCCCAATACCTTACGTTTGTATGTCAGTGTTTGTTAGAAAATTAGGCAGGAACCTTCTGAAATATGACCAGAACCCTGCATCTCTGCTGTTCCTGGGAAGAGAGGACGATGGATGGAGATGGCCCTAGGAGGGGACTCCTGGGGCAGCCCTCCCAGCTACAGGCTTGGAGGGTGGATGCACACCAGGCAATGGGTCAGTCCCTGTGTGCCTGCCATTGCGGCCCCGGCCCCCACTCCCAGCCGCCCCAAGAAGAAGTTGTGGGTGATGGCTTTGGAAAGGTGGCAAGGGCTGTGTGGTGAGCCTGGAACCCAAGGGAGATTGCACAGTGCCTTTGGTTTTTTCATTACCAAAGGGTGGAGGGAGCGGGCCAGGAGAGGGGGCCAGGTCACAGCCATGGAGTTCTACTGCCATCAAGCGGATATTGTTTGTGCATTGCCTGGCATCACAGTGCTGTCCTATCTCTGATCTGTCACCATTTCCTTTGCAAGGCAGTGGACAGGGTCGCAGACAGACAGTCAAGTCTGGATGCAGGGCAGAAGTGTGACTTTGGGTCTCCTATTGTGGTCGGGGATCCAGGTCCAGGAAGCAGAACAAGGCTAGGGCAGCAGTGCGCAGGCCTCGTCAGAGGGTGGAAGTCAAGGCAGAGACCTTGGTGGGCGCCATCTTTGGGCGGTTCTTGCTGAGGCATCTGGCTCTGAAGCCAGAGCCGAGGATTCTGGGTGATTTTCCTCCTGCCTGTGCTCCTGGTCTGGCCCTTTGGTTTGGCCCCAAGGGAGGCACAGGGCCTGGGTGCCTCTCCTGGTTACCGTGAACCCAAGGAGAGACACCCCCTTCCTTGAGCATCATGAACCTGCCATCCTGTGTGCGGTATGCCGTCCTTCCTTTTCTTAGGCCAGCCTGGAGAGGCAGGGCAGTGGCAAGCAGGTCCCACACGTGCCAGCTGGGACCTCTGAGGTCATGGGGCCCGCTGGCTCTGCCACAAGGCAAAGGTCCTCACCAGTAGATATCAGTCTGGCAGTGCTTGAAGGCCTGAGACCTAGAATGGGTATGTGTAGTTCCGTACCAGCCGGTGACTCACAAACATGGGAAAGCCTTCCTTTTTTCCCCAAGACATGCCCCTAATTGGGCAGCTGTCTGGGCCTCAGCATTTACAGACTGTGCATCCACACTTTCTTGACATTCTGTGCTGTTCTGATATACTTAGCTGAAGGAATCCAGATGTTCTTTTCCTCTTTTTTATGGACATGCACTATCGGCCTGATGGCAGTATATCTCCAGGGATTTTGACCTATACCCCTCCTGTTGTGGAATTTGAGAGAAGTTCAATTATTTGAGTATAGAGAGGCCAGGACTCAGGAATGATTTTGAGAAGGAAAAAATGGTTTATTGACGGCCGGCCGGACTCGGGAGCTTTCTGTTTGAATCCCGAGCCCCGAACAAGATTTTCAAACGTCTTTTATACAGAGAGGAAAGGCCAAATGGTCCCTTTGTTTCAGTTCTCAATAGGCTTCAATTAGCATATATCTCTTCCACATCTTAGGTAAGCTTTTAGCAAGGACTCCAGACATTTTAGATAAGCCTTGGTTTTTGCATTTCCCCTAAATACTTAAAGTTTATAGCCCTTGCTTTGTTAAACATTTCCTGGGACTGGAGCCTGCTGTCACCGTCCCTAAGGGCAGGACTGCAGCCTCTTACCGTTCCACACCCACAAGTCAAACAACTTAGTTATTTCTGAAGAGACACAAGTCAAACAGCTTAGTTATTTCTGAAGAGACAAAGAGCCTTCCACCCATAGCCCACATCATTCCCCCCTTTGTCAAAGTTTACTTGCTAAGCTTTGGCATAATTATTGTTGTAGCTATGAGGTGGATGACTGTTTGTTGTCTTGACTGATTATTTATCAGTCTTTAGTACAGCATCAAGGACCGTTTTTAGAAGTTTAGAACTTTTCATTCTGGACAGCAGAATCTTGGGCAGGGGCCTCCCGCAGTTATTCTGCTGCCACTGGCACTCACGTGGATTTCCAGTCAGGTTCCAGATCCATCTATTACTTTTATTTTACTCTTAAAGAGTTTACACCTTTAATTTAAAAGGGGTGCTGAAGGGAGACGATCTCTTTTCTGTAACTGCTTCCCGCTGGCCATGGGCTGTAGTCATTGCCTAATAAGGTGTAAAACTCTTTAATTTATTCTAACTGGAGGAAGATGGATCTGGCATTCTGTACGAAGTTGGATGAAGTTTTCATATGGTTAATAAGATGTTCACTCTGAAAGAAACAAACTTAATTAAAATTTTGGAATACCCGTTTTTAAAAGAGGACACATTGGATTACAGAGGTAGACAAGGTTAGGTGCCTATAAAGATGGCATTCCTTAAAAGCTGGTGGGAACAGCATATATGTTCTTTTTTAAGTTATCCATCTTTAGAGAGAAATTGCAACAGACACTTAGCTTTGTCTGAAGACACATTCCAAGCTGTTCAATGATTGACACTCATTCGCTTTGTCAGATGCTCCTGGTGAACTGGCACTCCTTGGGCAACTGGCTTCACTCAGGATTAGAACACTAATTTGGAAATATTCTTAGTTTTCACCTGTGGGAGTGATCAGAACTACAGAATAAAGATTTTTACACCTTGGTTTTCATTGTACAATTTCTAGCAATTTTGACTTGTTCAATAGGTGACTCACCATCAGCAAGCAAGCCTCACTTTTGCTAACTGAGACTGGCTGAGACTGCCACCTTATTCTATAGACATGTTATTAACTGTTTAGAAAATGATTTTACCAGGAATTTAACATGTCTAATATACTTCTGCACTTGATCCAAAATAGAAAAGATAACATTACAATTATTAGGCATATATTTAGTACAGGATAAAAGTACAGCACTTAATATTAACTAATGTATTACTTAATGCATAAGGATTCAGAGTTGCCATTATTAGTTTTGAGTTTCAGGTTTGTAATACTTTACATGTTATCTCTCCATGAGAGCAGGCCATAATGCCAATTGTGTTTAAGTTTTACTTACAGTCTCCTGGTATCATGGCTCCACTTAGCATGTTCTTCAACGCAGTGAGCAAGTTGCAGCATCCTTCATCTTAGAGAGATTTTCCAGTATTCTACTAGCCTGGTGCATAGCGCTCTCTGGCACCATGGAACAGTGCCAGTCTGGAAGCGATATCCATTGTACACTTGGCTGTACCGAGTCATTATTGGCTGCAGGAGCTTGAAACTGCAACATAGTTTCCATCAACTTCAGGAGCAGAACCAGAGACTGATATAGCACATATTTTTAATTGAGGGGTCAGTGACCAGCCTAGCCAATAACTCACATGGAGAGGCCACCTGTAATGTATACAAGGCCTGGTTCGAATGCACAAGAGTTTGACAATGTTAAAGTTTATTCCTTGTTTTATATATATTTTAAACAACTTAACGCAATACATATATCAAATGACTATTTACTTACAGAATTTTACTATGAAGATAACAGTAGGTACTTTACTTTAGTAATAGAGGAAAAATATTATTTTTCATTGTTAGAATGAAAACAGAATATTTCCAATAGAATCAAGACAACTTTTTATTACCATTTACTTAAATGTGTATTTTGCAGTGGCCTTCAGACAGGTTTATTATCATGAAGTTATTTCTGCTACCAATACCAATCTAAGTTTCTTTAGTTAACAATGACTTCTACAACTAGAACTATTTAAACATTTTCAGTTTGGAAAATGTTTTACAAACTCTTTATAATTGACTATAACCGCATTGACTAGACACCTCATGTTTAAATAAACTTACTAAATTACAATTACCAATGAAAGAAATTTACTCTTTATTTAAGAGAGCATATCTACAATCTTTTCCCTTTAGCCTAATTTCACCAATGTGAACTTACAATTTTCACTTACAATTTTCATTACTGTAAAGATTTTGTACATATGTTAATTTAGTTTATAAATTAACTATGGGAGATTACACTCAAGTTAAATAAAATTGAAACCATAATAGTTTATGCAAGGAATGTTCTCTTTTTCCCTTACAGGAAGCTAAAAACTTCTTTTCTTTAAGTAATGAAAATTATTAATTTAAAAGCATAACTGACTACCAGGTTTTAAAACACATGCATACTGACTACCAGGTTTCAAAACACATTACACAATTACTTAATTTTTTTAAAATCATAACCCAGGAAAGATCTCTCCATAGTTTTTATGGACTTTCCTTTACTTACTGAAATTTGTTAATAGAGCCACTAATTACCTTATTTTGTTGGAAAGAAATCTTCTGGAAGAAAATAAGGCTCACCAGATTGTGGAGAAGAAAATACTTTATTCTCAATCTTGCAAGAAGGGGCGCAGAGCCAGATATGGCTGGTGCCCCGAACAAAGAAAAATGACACAATTTATACCCCTAAGCCTAGCATGCAAGCTCTTCCTGTTTTTCCATAGATTGGATACTTCAGAAGTTACAGCTTATCTGAGATTTAACTTTCCCACGCAAAAGTTTGATTTAACTGCTTCCTCTATCACATTCCAACCATTTTAGTTTTTACCTGCTCCCCTCTTTTTCACATAAGGAATAGAATTTAGTGCTGAAATGGCACCGACTTAGTTAGCTCCTTCTTGGGCATCCTTCCACTGCCCATAGGACTGGCCTAAACTGGTCTCCTCCACTGCTGTCCAACCCGGGAGTGGGAGACTGAGGCAGCAGGCCGCCGGGTTACATCAACATTTTTCTTCTGTGAAAATTAACCTAATCTTTGTTTGTGTTTTTTTTTTTTTTTTTTTTGCAATTTATGGCTGACAAAGGTTTAAACTGGGAGATTACCAGGCAAACTGATTCTTAATTCCCTAGCCTAGTAGATAGGTTTAATCTGCCACACCTAGTCTTGCCTTAAAAGCTCTTGCAAAGAGGAGGCCCTTTCCCAATTGTTTCCATAATCAGATTTCTATGACTTTTTTCATCCTGCTTAGTTTAATTTGGGCTTTAAGAATATTTATAAATATAACTGCATATTTAATTTTTAACAATTTGAATAGACCTCTTTTAAGAATTTTTATTTGTTAATTTGATATTATCCTGATGTATGAAGACATACATTGAGCATTTTTTTAAAAAATGGGCAGACACAAAGAGTTAGACACAAACACAACTCATTGATATTACTTGTAATTTGCATTATTTTATATACTGTTTAGCTTAATTAATTAGGGGTCCAGAAATACATATTACTTATATAACTGCATATTTAACCTCAACAATTTGAGCAAATAGGCAGACATGAATAGTTTGACACAACAACATGACTTTAGTTACTTTAAACTTTTCAAAGACTTTTGAAACTCTTCTTAATTTGCACTATGACCATGCAGTTTACCACAAGAATTTTCTTTCTTACTTAATGGATTGTAATAACCAAAATGTTCTCAATGCCTTAGCACCATTTTGTTTTAGAACTTTATATTTTACCTTGAAATTAGCAGAATTTTGGATAAGCAACAAGATTAATTTTATATATATTTACTGAGGCTATTTGAAGCCTCAGGGAGACAGACTGCTTTCTCTCATGAATTGCCACTCTTAGGAACACTGACCGTCAAGGCAGGAGACTTCTCCCCCTCCACCCCCCTTTTGGTTTTGGAGATAATAAAACTCCAGTGGTCATTTAACCTTATTCTATCAGGCAGCAATTTATTTAGTTTACACTTGAATTCATGAGAGAAAGGGTTACTAATACCAGGAGAGGAGACAGTGATGTCCCAGCTCTTCTCAATTATGAAATAACCATAGGCAAAGGCAAAGGGTGAGGTTAGGCTTGAAGTAACCATAAACAAAGGAAAGGTTAGTGTAGAATTTACACTTAAATAATAGTTTCAGGCTAAATTCACCCAGCTATAATCTTAGTTATTGTCTTTCCACTGTTTTACAATATAAATGCATTTATAAATGATTTTAACTCTTAGTTACAGTTTTTATTAATTTTTTAAAACCTATTAATTTTATAACACCTTTAAATACCTTTCATTCAACTTATAACATATTAAATGAACTTAATCATTACTTTAATTTTTCCTTTAAAGTGAAAGAATAAATCTCTTGCAGTTAGTTTGAAATAAAAGGCTACTTTTCAGGATTTGATTTCTAGAACATAAAATGTTCTTTTAAAAGAGGTAAGACTCTTCTTCAAACATTGAGGATATGATGAGGTTAAAGCACAAGAAGCTATTGATAAATGATTTTCTTTATATATTGATCTTACTCAATTTAATCATAAAAATTTCCCTTCCACAAACCTTCTACAATTTCAGTATTCATTCAGGTTCTGTCCCACACTCTACTCTTTCCAATAATCAATCATTTTATCTTAGGACAAAATCATCTTCTGTTGCCTTAACAATAAAAACACACTCCATATATCCCACATACTAAGTTACCAGGCAAACTTCTTGCAACATATAATTGCCATTAATACTAAACAAGTTTGTTAAAATAATGAACTTTTCTTCACTTTAAATACTTAGTAGCATGTAATACCAGAAACAGTTTTTTTGGAAGCAAGTTGGCAGGGGAGATTGGCTGCCGAATAAGTTTGTTATAAAATTGCCTTTTTTTATTATTATTATCAATTCAGTTTTGTAAAATAATGACTTTCTGCAATTAGCCACTTAAATACCTTAAACAATGCTTTGTAAAACTTTTATATTTATACCCTTAACACAAATTTTACCTTCACAGAACATTCTCTTACTTAAGGTTACTACAATACCTTCTAAGAACCTGAGCAGAATGCAAACGTATTTTGGCTTTGACACCCTAAGGAGGGAACTTTACTGCATTTATTCTGATTCTGCTTTTCACCTCCTTCACTTCCCCCCCTTCCAGGCAGTCGGGTGCACAACAAACAGGAATGCGGCTTATGAATAGAAGGGTGGACTCACTGGAAAGGGGCAAGCCGCTCCCCCCTTTCCAGCTTTCAGCCAAAATGGGCAGACAGAACCTACTCAAATTTGGCAACTCTCCCAGGAACCCAGCCGCCCTGACTGGGACATTCCCAACAGACTTGGGTGCTTGGCGCGGACACAGATGGCCTCCAAGCCCCGGCAAAGGGCCAGACCAGAGACAAGACACCAGAACATGCACAAACATCTAGACTCCTCAGCTTTTGCCCCAGAATCATTTCACCCCCTTGCCAATGGCAAGGGAGGGCTCCAGCTCAGCTGTAATTCTACTTCATGTAAGGACACAACTCCAACACTAACATTGAGCTGACACAGACAGAAGCACAAAGGTCACTAATCTGACTCACAAGTTTATATATTTATTTTCACCACGGCTGCCCCCACAGCCATCACAAACCTCAGAACACTTAACATTTGGTATAAAGCAAATTCATTCACAAATTAGCACCATAACAAAAGATTTCAGCTAGACTTTTCCACTGTTTAAACTTTACACCCAGACCAAGCTCCACCAGAAAAGCCGATCCATTTTCCTGTAACCAAGTTTTGTTTTCCTTAATCTAGACCAATTTCCAGGATATTAGGACTTGAACCTATAAATACCCTTCCTATTAAAATCGAGACTCCACTCCTTTAGTGGATATAAGACCAGTACCAGATTCTAACATGCAGTTAGACAAACCCAAAACACCAGGGCTTTTCCCCAGTTTTCCTCCTTTTCCCAAGCCTAGAGAGAACGGCTTCCCCCCAGCCTTCTGGGGCTACTAGGGTTCTCTCAGGAGGTGATCAGCCTCCCCTTCCTAGCAATTAAAGCTAGGGCCTTCCAGACTCTGCTCACCCGGGGAGTCTTACCTTCTTCCCTGTTCGGAGCTCTTTTTCGTTCCCAGAATCTTTCTCTTCAGACCTTCCATTGCCCCTTGATTTTGTCGGGAAGATTCTGGTGGAGCCCACATCTTTTCTGGATTAAATTTAATCCAGGGGCGCCCAGATTTGGGGTTCACCCGAGTCCTCCCGGCTTCCTCGGGGATTTGGAAGGGGCAGCAAAATGCTACCGTCTCTGGCCTTCATTTATTATCCCTTCGTGGTTGCCATTAATGTTGTGGAATTTGAGAGAAGTTCAATTATTTGAGTATAGAGAGGCCAGGACTCAGGAATGATTTTGAGAAGGAAAAAATGGTTTATTGACGGCCGGCCGGACTCGGGAGCTTTCTGTTTGAATCCCGAGCCCCGAACAAGATTTTCAAACGTCTTTTATACAGAGAGGAAAGGCCAAATGGTCCCTTTGTTTCAGTTCTCAATAGGCTTCAATTAGCATATATCTCTTCCACATCTTAGGTAAGCTTTTAGCAAGGACTCCAGACATTTTAGATAAGCCTTGGTTTTTGCATTTCCCCTAAATACTTAAAGTTTATAGCCCTTGCTTTGTTAAACATTTCCTGGGACTGGAGCCTGCTGTCACCGTCCCTAAGGGCAGGACTGCAGCCTCTTACCGTTCCACACCCACAAGTCAAACAACTTAGTTATTTCTGAAGAGACACAAGTCAAACAGCTTAGTTATTTCTGAAGAGACAAAGAGCCTTCCACCCATAGCCCACATCACTCCCCTATCCTCATCATTCCCCTCCACCCTTTGAGAATGAAAAAACTACAGGAACTTGACAATCACCCTTTGGTTTCAGGCTTGTCAATAGTTGGTGCAGGTTGTTTGGAATTTAATCTGCCAGGATATGAGCCTCAGGGTTTGACCTTCTCCTTTCCCTGTTAATATGCTCTATTAGACCTGGGTCGGTGACTCAGATTTTTTTTAGTTTCTTATTTGTGGAAACACTTATTTTAAATGTTCTTCATTGCCCCAAAGATTGATGAACCTTCTCCCACCTTACTTTGCCAGGGATTGAGACAGGGCTCATCTGTGTGTAACAATACAAGATGTGCAGGCCTAGACTGTAGTTGAGTAGAGAGACAGATGTAGTCTTTCTGCCCCTTCCTTCCTGTGCTGGTGTGGTGACTGAACTATAGGTGTAGGCAGCCATCTGTGCTGTGTTGGTCCAAAATGACTGCAGTTGCCCTGGTAGACTTGCAAGTATTCAATCTGTGTCATCCAAATGTACCTCCCATTACTCAGAGAGGCTGGTGCAGGTCTCCGCATCTTTCTCCCTGCCAGAGATGGGGCTAAGGCTTAGGGTGGAACTACAGTCTGATCTGGACATACAAAGCTGGTCCCTACAAGTATCATGATTTACAGGCTGCCCTGCTTCCCTTCATGTTGGGGGCAGTGTTAAAATGGTGGCTACCAGCCTCTTTCTGATTTGAACAGTTTCAAACTTTAACTTTTCTTAGGATTATACTTTAGCCTACTGAATTTACTAATCATTAGCTGAAGTTGGTGCCCAACTGTCTCTTTCTTCCCTGTTTTTGGGAAGTGGAGCTCCCAATTTCAGCCATGAAATAGCTCCCAAAGTGGCTTGTGCCATCAGTGGATGATGGACCCCGGCCTTTCTGGCATGGTGTGCTCTACTTAAGATTCTTCTCCACAGATGAGCAATCTCCTCCTTATATTCTTTCAAAGATGTTTCTGCATACACTTCTGGCCCCTTGGAGTCCCCAAACAGGTGCTTTAGCTAGCTCTGGGTGATTACTAACTGCCCTGCAGCACAAGCTGAATGTAGGAGTTTCTTATTCTGCCACCATTTTGCAGGTTGTCACACACCTATTTTTTTTAATTTTGTAAATTTATTTTTGATTATGTGATGCATACACATGTTTCAAAATTCAACAGTATACAGTCAAAATCTCCTTACTAAACTGTCCCCAGTTCCCCATTCTAGAGGAATGTGCTATGATCTCTTATATATCTTTCTGGATATTTCCCCCTCAAAATATTTTCCCTCTCCTTTACTTTTTATTACAAATGGAAATATATCATACACACTATTATGTAATGTCTTTTTTAGCTATTTTATAAATAGGATTTAAAGTTTGAATTAAAAGGTTTACACTGGGAAACGGACTTGGCCCAGTGGTTAGGGCGTCCGTCTACCACATGGGAGGTCCGCGGTTCAAACCCCGGGCCTCCTTGACCCGTGCGGCGCTGGCCCATGTGCAGTGCTGATGCGCGCAAGGAGTGCCCTGCCATGCAGGGGTGTCCCCCGCGTAGGGGAGCCCCACACGCAAGGAGTGCACCCTGTAAGGAGAGCCGCCCAGCATGAAAGAAAGTGCAGCCTGCCCAGGAATGGCGTCGCCCACACTTCCCGTGCCGCTGACGACAACAGAAGCGGACAAAGAAACAAGACACAGCAAATAGACACAGAGAACAGACAACCGGGGGAGGGGGGAGAATTAAATAAATAAATCTTAAAAAAATAAAAATAAAAAAATAAAAGGTTTACACTGAGATTATATACACACATACATATGTATATATACATATGTATGCACATGTATATACATATATTGATCTAGAAATCTTTTTTGCTAGGGAATTTCATGACTCTTAATCCCACATTTTTTATTTGTTTTTAAATGACTTATCCATAATGTGTTTATGTAAACATAAAACTCATTTGAGCTTGTTCTTGTCATCAGACCTCTGAGAGGTAGAAGGAAAGTGAACTCTAGGAAAGGACTTGTTTCAGTGTTTGGGGATATCGTGCTTGTGTGACTGCTAATGATTATTGTGATCCACAGTTAGCAAAGCATGGAAGAAGCATAGTAAATAATCTGCTCTGTGTTAGTGCTGGATATATGGAAGGTAGCCCTGAGCATTTCCTTTTGATTTTTTTCTCTTGAGTTAGTCATTGGTCCATCAAAAAAATGAATTTGAGGGAAACAGACTTGGCCCCATGGTTAGGGTGTCTGTCTACCACATGGGAGGTCCGCAGTTCAAACCTTGGGCCTCCTTGACCCGTGTGCACCTGGCCCATGTGCAGTGCTGATGCGTGCAAGGAGTGCCGTGCTACATAGGGGTGTCCCCCATGTAGGTGAGCCCCACGTGCAAGGAGTGCGCCCCATAAGGAGAACCACCCAGCACAAAAGAAAGTGCAGCCTAAGAATGGTGCCACCCACACGGAGAGCTGACACAACAAGATGACACAACAAAAAGAGACACAGATTCTCGTGCTGCTGACAACAACAGAAGCAGACAAAGAAACAAGATGCAGCAAATAGACACAGAGAACAGACAACTGGGGTGCGTGGGGAGGGGAGAGAAATAAATAAATAAATCTTAAAAAAAAAAAGAAAAGATCAAGGTTTTAAAAAATGAATTTGAAAGACTGGGAAGGACAGAGCAAAAGGATAAAGATTGGCCATTTTAGAAACTTTGTTATGTTTTAAATTATAGCAACAATATTTTCATCATTTGTAACAACCCTTTCACAACAATACAAGGTGTTGGTGGAGGGGTGATGCATGGGAATTCTGCACATTATGCATCATTACTTTGGTTTTCATTTTCTTAAAGATTTTATTTATTTATTTATTTTCTCCCCTCCCCCCTGCCCCAGTTGTCTGTTCTCTGTGTCTATTTGCTGCGTTGTCTTCTTTGTCCACTTCTGTTATTGTCAGTGGCATGGGAATCTATGTTTCTTTTTTGGTGCATCATTTTGTTCTGTCAGCTCTCTTTGTGTGTGGCACCATTCTTGGGCAGGCTGCACTTTCTTTTGCGCTGGGTGGCTCTATTTACGGGGTGCACTCCTTGCACGTGGGGCTCCCCTATGTAGGGGACACCCCTGTGTGGCACGGCACTCCTTGTGCACATCAGCACTGAGCATGGGCCACCTCCACAAGGGTCAAGGAGGCCCGGGGTTTGAACTGCAGACCTCCCATGTGGTAGACAGATGCCCTAACCACTGGGCCAAGTCCACTTTCCTCATTACTTTGTAAACTCACAATTTCTCTAATAAATTTTTAAAAAATGATCCACAATATTCTCAAGGATATCAAAGAAAACAGAGAAAGAACTAAAAAATATGAGGAAAACATGAATAAACAAGGGAACTTCTCCAGAGAAATACTGGAGATGAAGAACACACAAACAAATGAAAAATTCCTTAGGAGTTTCAACAGCAGACTGGAGGTGGCAGAAGAATAAGTGACCCTGAAGACATGACAGTTGAAATGATTCAGACTGAGGAGCAGAAAGAAAGAAAGAATATAACTGAACAATCCTTGGGGTCTCATGGTGAAAAAAAAAAAGCACAAACCAAAACTGAATGAACAGAGAGTACAGATACCACAAAGCATACCAATATAAATATTATGGGAGACCTAGAAGCAGAAGAGACAAAAGGGTCAAAGGAATCTTCAAAGAAATAATAACAGAAAACTTTACAAATTTAATGAAAGATATAAATATGCATATTGAAGAACTGAGTGATCTTGAATCCATATAGACTTGAAGAGAACTACATCCAGACACATAGTAATCAGATTGACCCATGCCAAGGACAAGGTGAGAGTTCTGAAAGCTGAAAGAGAAAAACATTGTTATGTATAAGGAAGTCCCACTAACATTAAGTGCCAATTTCTCATTAAAATAAAAAAACACGGAGGCAAGAAAGCTGTGAGACTAAATATTTCAAGTGATGACAGAAAACAATTGCTGACCAAGAATTTTATATATCTGGTGACACTATTTTTCAAAAATTAGATTAAGACATTCCTTGATTAAAAAAACAAAAAACTGAAGGTGGTTCTTTACCACTATACTTTCCCTACAAGCAGTGTTAAAGGGATTTCTTCAGACTGAATGGAAATGAAACTAGATTTCATTTCAATGGAAATGAAGCTAGTGATCAAAGCAGCATAAAAAATAACTCTTTCAAAGGTAACCATTTCTGTAATTTTAAATGCTGGCCCTATTGCATAGTATGGTTTTTTTGTATGTAACTTCTGTAAGAAGTAAAATATAAATGCATAAAATGTACTGATCAGGGAAGCAGATGTGGCTCAAGGGATTGGGCTCCCTTCTACTATATGGGAGTTCCTGGGTTCATTTCTCAGAGCCTTCTGGTGAAGGCAAGCTGGCCCAAACAGTGAGATAGCCCATGTGGAGAGCTGGTGCAACAAAACAGACAAAAGGGAGAGACAATGAGAGATACAACAAGACAAGGGAGCTGAGATGGCTCAAGCAATTGAATGCCTCTCTCCCACATTGGAGGTCCCAGGTTAGGTTACCAATGCCTCCTAAAGAGAAGATGAGAAGAGAAGACAGACACAGAGAGCACACAGCAAATGGACACAGGGAGCAGACAGTACAGACAACAAAGTGGGGGATAAATAAAACAAATTTTTAATAATGTAATGATGGGTGGGTTGATACATGGGACCTCTGTATGATGTTATACATGTTTGTTTTGTAAATTCACTTTTCCTATATACTTATTATTTATGTATGTTCTTTATGAATTATATACTTCAATAAAATTTTTAAAAAGTAATGATGGGAAGTGCACTTGGCCCAGTGGTTAGGACATCCGTCTACCACATGAGAGGTCTGCGGTTCAAACCCTGGGCCTCCTTGACCTGTGTGGAGCTAGCCCATGTGCAGTGCTGATGTGCACAAGGAGTGCCGTGCCACGCAGGGGTGTCCCCCACGTAGGGGAGCCCCACTCGCGAGGAGTGCGCCCCATAAGGAGAGCCGCCCAGGGTGAAAGTGCAGCCTACCCAGGAATGACGCTGCACACATGGAGAGCTGACACACAAGATGACATAACAAAAGGAGACACAGATTCCCATGCTGCTGACAACAACAGAAGAAGACAAAGAACACGCAGCAAATAGACACAGAGAACACTAACTGGGGCGGGCAGGGGTTGGGGAGAGAAATAAATAAAATAAATTTTAAAATCTTTTTAAAAAAAGTAATGATGGAAGAGTGGATGTAGCTCAAGTGGTTGAGCACCTGCTTCTCATATTATGGGTTCAATACTCGGTAATTTTTAAAAAGTGATGGTGAACTGATTGTTTTGGATGTGAAATGTAACTTGTAACAAGTCCCCAAAAATGGTGGGAGTACAGAGGGATGTTAGGAATAGTGAAAGTGTATGCTGTTGAAGATAAGTTGTTATGACATCAAATATGATTGTTATACATTTAAGATGCTTATTTCTTTTTTTAAATTTATTTATTTAATTCCCCTCCCCTCCCCTGGTTGTCTGTTTTCTGTGTCTTTTTGCTGCGTCTTGTTTCTTTGTCCGCTTCTGTTGTCATCAGTGGCACAGGAAGTGTGGGCGGTGCCATTCCTGGGCAGGCTGCACTTTCTTTCTCGCTGGGCGGCTCTCCTTACTGGTGCACTCCTTGCGCATGGGGCTCCCCTTCGCGGGGGACACCCCTGTGTGGCACGGCACTCCTTGTGTGCATCAGCACTGTGCATGGGCCAGCTCCACAAAGGTCAAGGAGGTCCAGGGTTTGAACTGTGGGCCTCCCATGTGGTAGACGGACGCCCTAACCACTGGGCCAAAGTCCGTTTCCCCAAGATATTAAATTTCAACCACATGATAACCACAAAGAAAATATAGGGAAAACATTCAGAAGGAAATGTGAAAGGACTCAAAATGGTACAATACAAAAATACAAATCAATATAGAAGTAGGCATTAACACAAGATTTGAGGGTCAAAATGATAAAAGATTTTACAAGTATGAAATAGAAAAAGAGCAGAAGTTAGTAATGAATTGTCAGTAATTATCTAAAATGTCAATGGGTTAAACCTCCAGCCAAAAGACAGAGACTGGCTGAATGAATTTTTTAAAAAATGTATGACCCAGCTATATTTTATTTACAAGAACCTCATCATAAATTCAAAGACATAGGTGGGTTGAAAATGAAAGAGGGGACTTCCGGCAAGATGGTGGCTGAGTGAGCTTGCCTTGCCGTCTCTCCTGGGAAGAGGCAGCTGGGCACCACTGGAGGTTCTCCGGGACCAGGCTTTTTCAGGATTTTTTCAGGGCAGGAAGTGTCTGGACATCGATTTGGTGGGAAGGTAATGGAAAGGACTGGTCTATAAGATATAAATTGGGACTTTTCAGGAGGGGGAGGCAAGATGGCGGCTGAGTGAACTTCCCGGTTACTAGCTCCTGGGGGGAATCGGCTGGGAGGCGTCGGAGACTCTTTGGGACCGGCTGTTTCGGGATTTTTCCTGGTCCGGAGGTGTCTGGACATCGATTTGGAGGGAAGGTAACAGAGAGGATCCATCTGTGAAATATACATGGAGATCCCAGCTACGTGTGGAGGATTCCCTCCTTGGGTAGGTGGAGCTGAGGCAGCTAGCACCGCGTGGAGCCCCGGCGGGCGGCGGCCAGGGTAGCCGAGTCCAGCCGAGCCCGGCTGAGCCGCGGCGGGTGGAGGGGCGGAGCCCAGCTGAGCTCGGCCGAGCCCAGCCGCACCGCGCCACGCCGGGCGGCGAGCGGGAGAGCCGAGCCACGCTGCGCCGCGCCGGGCGGCGGGCGGGAAAGCCGAGCCCAGCCGAGCCCAGCCGAGCCGCGGCGGGCGGTGGGCGGGGGACCGGAGGCCAGCTGAGCCCAGCCGAGCCTGGCGGCGGGGTTTCTGTTCTTTGGGTTTTTTTTTGTTTTTGTTTTTTGTTTTTTGTTTTTATTTTTTGTTGTTGTTGTTGTTCTTTTTTTTTTTTCAATCCTCTCTTTCTTGTCCCCAATATTCTTCTTATACTATTTTACCTTAACAATACAATAGGTCCTACAGGAAATACCTCACATTTGCTGGGTTTCCTCACCCTCCACTGCCTCATTTCTCTGTGAATAGATTTAGCCTATCTACACTATCCCCTTTCCCCTACAACTTGATATCCTCCACCATCTACTATCTCTCCTATATTCCATCTCCCTTTCTTTGATCCACAAAGTGTCTAACTCTTAATTTCTAATACCTTTGTTTAGTTTTCCATCTGGTATTCGTCCCTGAAACTATTACCTTTCTTTTCTCTTTCCCTCTCTCACGAAAACAATAGCCTCTTAGTACGTACCACATTCCTCCCATATTCAGTCGTCTACCTCATTATAGGTACTTTCCTACTACTATAACTCTACACAATTTACATGATCTAACCTCCATCCTCCCAGAACTCATATTGTTGCTTTGTAAACACATATCACCAATACTACTTCACACTTTTTCCTTCCTTACACAATTGACTTTCCCCAGCACTAATACTTTCCTTTAAAGTGAGCTTAACTAGCAATAAGAAATTGGAATAAGAAGAACAAAGTGACAAAGAGAAGATATAACACTTACGCAAAAACAACAGCTAATTAATCTCCAAGACTAGACAAAGAAGCTAAGGAACTGATTAAACCCGTCAAGAAAAAATGTTGACAAGACAGCAACAAAAATCTACAAACCAAACCAGTAATCAGGAAAACATGGCTGAATCCAATCAACAAACTGAAAATCAGGAAGGGGGGCAGGACTTCGCACAAGCAATGAAAGATCTCAGAACATTTATCACCGACAAATTTGATGAAGTAATGAAAGAGGTTAACAGCGTGAAGACAACACTTGGAGGGGAAATTGCAGACATGAGCAAAAAAATAACAGATATGATGGAAATGAACACCACAATTCAAGAAATCAAAAATACACTTGCAGCAAATATCAGCAGACTAGAAGAGGCAGCGCAGAGAATTAGTGATGTGGAAGACAGTGCATTAGAAATCAAACAGATAGTAGAAGTGGTCAATAAAAAGGTAGAAAAAATCCAGAAAGGACTTAGGGACCTGAATGATAACGCAAAACGCTCAAACATACGTATTATAGGCATTCCAGAAGGAGAAGAGAAGGGAAAGGGGTCAGAAGGAGTGTTGCAGGAAATAATGACTGAAAGCTTCCCAAATCTACTGAAAGAGACAGATGTACATATCCAAGAAGCACAGCGCACTCCACTGGTCATAAACCCCAACAGGCCCACCCCAAGACATATACTTGTCAAATTATCCAATGCTCAAGACAAAGAAAAAATTCTAAAAGCAGCAAGAGAAAAGAAAACCATCACATACAAGGGAAACTCCATAAGATTAAGTGCTGATTTCTCATCTGAAACGATGGAGGCAAGAAGGCAGTGGCATGATATACTCAAGGTACTAAAGGAAAAAATCTCCAACCAAGAATACTCTATCCAGCTAAACTAGCATTCAAAAATGATGGAGAGTTCAAAATATTCACAGATAAACAGAAACTGAAAGAGTATATCAACAAGAAACCTCCCCTTCAAGAAATTCTTAAGGGAATTCTGCAGGAAGAAAGGAAAAAACAGGACAGTCAGAGATGGAGGAGAGTGTAAAAGCAACAAGAAAGACAAAAATAGAAGGGGAAAATAAAATAATACAAACAAAATATAACAAACACAAATCCAACCAAAATATGGCTACCATAAATAACTCTCTAAACGTAATAACACTGAATGTCAATGGATTAAACTCACCTATCAAAAGATTCAGACTGGGACACTGGATAAGGAAATACAACCCATCTATATGCTGCCTACAAGAGACACATCTTAGACCCAGAGACTCATGGAGGTTGAAAGTGAATGGCTGGAAAACAATCATACAAGCAAACAACAACCAAAAAAAGGCAGGAGTAGCTATATTAATATCAGACAAAATAGACTTTAAATGCGAAACAATTGTGAGAGACAAAGAAGGATACTATATTTTAGTGAAAGGGACAATTTGTCAAGAAGATCGAACAATCATAAATATTTATGCTCCTAACAAGGGCGCCTCTAAATATGTGAGGCAAACGCTGGAAAAACTAAGTGAAAGAATAGATGCATCTACAATTATAGTGGGGGATTTTAATACACCACTATCAACTCTGGATAGAACATCTCAAAAGAGAATCACTAAAGAAACAAAACATTTGAACAGTATATTAGAAGAGCTGGATCTAATAGACATATATAGATCATTACACCCAAACACAGCAGGATATACATTTTTCTCAAATGCACATGGAACATTCTCCAAGATTGACCATATGCTAGGCCACAAAGAAAGGCTTAATGAATTCAGAAAGATCAAAATCATACAAAACAATATCTCTGACCACAGTGGAGTCAAGCTGGAAATTTGCAAGGGACAGAGACCCAGACTTCACACGACAATTTGGAAATTAAACAGCACACTCTTAGAAAAACAGTGGGTCAAAGAGGAAATCTCAAAAGAAATCAATGACTACCTTGAAACAAATGATAATGATAACACAACATACCAAAATTTATGGGATGCAGCAAAAGCGGTACTGAGAGGGAAATTTATAGCCATAAATTCATATATCAAAAAAGAAGAAAGAGCAGAAATTGAAGAATTAACTGCACATTTGAAGGAATTAGAAAAACAACAACAAAGTAACCCAACAGGAAGAAGAAGGAAGGAAATAACAAAGATAAGAGCAGAACTAAATGAAATAGAAAATAAGAAAGCACTTGAAAAAATAAACAAGACCAAGAGCTGGTTTTTTGAGAAGATCAACAAAATTGACAAACCTTTAGCGAGACTAACAAAGAAAAAAAGAGAAAAGATGCAAATACACAAAATAAGAAATGAGAAAGGTGATATCACCACTGACCCCACAGAAATAAAGACTATCATAAGAGGATACTTTGAAAAACTATATTCCAACAAAAATGACAATTTAGAGGAAATGGACAAATTCCTAGAAATACATAAGCAGCCCATACTGACGAAAGAAGAAATTGATGATCTTAACAAACCAATCACAAGCAAAGAGATAGAATCAGTCATTAAAAATCTCCCAACTAAGAAGAGCCCAGGGCCAGACGGCTTCACAGGTGAATTCTACAAAACATTCCGGAAAGAACTAACACCAATCCTGTTGAAACTATTCCAAAAAATCGAAACAGAAGGAACACTGCCTAATTCCTTCTATGATACCAACATTACCCTAGTACCAAAGCCAAACAAAGACACCACAAGAAAGGAAAATTACAGACCAATTTCTCTAATGAACCTAGACGCAAAAATACTTAACAAAATACTTGCTAATCGTATTCAACAACACATTAAACGAATTATACACCATGACCAAGTGGGATTTATTCCAGGTATGCAAGGATGGTTCAACATAAGAAAATCAATCAATGTAATACACCATATAAACAGATTGAGAGAAAAAAACCACATGATTATATCTATAGATGCAGAAAAGGCATTTGACAAAATACAGCACCCCTTCCTGATAAAAACACTCCAAAAGATCGGAATACAAGGAAACTTTTTGAACATGATAAAGAGTATATATGAAAAACCTAAAGCCAACATTGTTTACAATGGCGAAATCCTGAAATCCTTCCCTCTAAAATCAGGAAAAAGACAAGGATGCATTGTCTCCGCTCCTATTTAACATTGTCTTGGAAGTACTGGCTCGAGCACTGAGACAAGAACCAGATATAAAAGGCATTCAAATTGGAAGGGAAGAAGTCAAAATTTCATTATTTACAGATGACATGATCCTATATATAGAAAACCCTGAGAGATCTACAACAAAGCTCCTAGAACTCATAAATGAGTTTAGCAAAGTCGCAGGTTATAAGATCAATGCGCAAAAATCAGTAGCATTTCTATACACCAATAATGAGCAAGATCAGGAGGAAATCAAGAAACAAATACCATTCACAATAGTAAATAAAAAAATCAAATACTTAGGAATAAATTTAACTAAAGAGGTAAAAAACTTATACATTGAGAACTATTCAAGATTTTTCAAGGAAATCAAAGAAGACCTAAATAAATGGAAGAATATTCCCTGTTCATGGATAGGAAGACTGAATATTGAGAGGGGGCAAGATGGCGGCTGAGTGAAAATCCCTGTTAGAGTCTTCTGTGGGGAATCGGCTGGGCGGCGTTGGAGACTCTTTGGGACCGGATTGTTTCGGGATTTTTGCTGGTCCGGAGGTGTCTGGACGTCGATTTGGAGGGAAGGTAACAGAGAGGATTCGTCTGTGAAATATACACGGAGATCCCAGCTACCTGTAGAGGATTCCCTTCTTGGGTAGGCGGAGACGAGGCATCTAGCCCCGCTCGGTGGGGCTGAGCCAGGCCGGGCCGCGCTGCGCCGGCGGTGAGCGGGGCCGGGCGGGGCCGAGCCAGGCCGAGCCGGGCCGCGGTAGCGTTTGGAGCCGGGCGGGGCCGGTGCAGGCCCCGGCTGCGGACCGCGGTAGCGCTTGGAGCCGGGCGGGGCCGGTGCAGGCCCCGGCTGCGGGCCGCGGTAGCGCTTGGAGCCGGGCGGGGCCGGTGCAGGCCCCGGCTGCGGGCCGCGGTAGCGCTTGGAGCCGGGCGGGGCCGGTTCAGGCCCCGGCTGCGGGCCGCGGTAGCGCTTGGAGCCGGGCGGGGCCGGGTCAGCCGCGGCGGGTACGGAGCCGGGCAGGGCTGGTCCAGGCCGCGGTGGCGGGAGGTGGACGCCGGAGCCGGCTGGGCCGCTGTAGCGAGCGGAGCTGGGCGGAGCCAGGCCAGGCCAAGGCGGCGTGAGGAGCCGGGCAGAGCCGGTCCAAGCCTCCGCGGCGGGCGGAGCCGGGCCTGCGGAGGGGTTTCTGTTTTTTTGTTGTTTGTTTGTTTGTTTGTTTTTTGTTTTTTTTTTTTTTTTTTTTTTAATTTTACTTAATTTTTTTTTTTTTTTTTTTTTTGAGCATCTGCAGTACTGGGGAGTTCGTGGGCCCTGGGCGGCCTATTGGGGGTTTGTGGGAAGGGAGGTGCTTGCAGACCCATTTGGGCAGACAGACGGGGGGGTTTTAGGGCAAAGCGGGGGGAAGTTGTTGTTTTAGATAGCGTTGCAATTGTGACACGTGTGTACCTGTATCTCTCTTCTCCCTATCCGTTCCCCACCGTTTGCCCATCCTCTTTTTCTTTCTTCCTTTCTTCTTGCCTTTCTTTTTTCTTTATTATAATTAGTTTGTTTTTTTTTTTTCTTTTTTCGGTTTTCTCTTTCCCTCTTGTCCCTCATCTTCCACTTATTTTTACTTTAATTCAAGTATACAATAGGTGCTACAGGGAACACCTCACATTTGCTGGGTTTTCCCATCCTCCACTGCCTCATTTCTGTGTGAACTGATTTAGGCTACCTACACTATCCCCCTTCCCCTGCATCTTGATATCCACTATCATCTACTGTCTCTCCTATATTCCACCCCCCACCTCCCGTTCTTTGATCCACAAAGTGTCTAACTCTTAATTTCTAATACCTTTGTTCTGTTTTCTGTCTATTATCCACTCTTGAAACTATTACGTTTCTTTTCTTTTTCCCTCTCTCATGAAAACAATAGCTGTGTAGTTCATACCATATTCCTCCCAAATTCAGTCATCAACTTCATAAAAGGTACTCTACCTACAGCTATAACTCTATACAATCTACATGAATCTAACCTCCATCCTTCCAGATCTCATATTCCTGCTTTATTAACATACATCACCAATACAACTTTACACTTTTCCCTTGCTTACACAATTGCCTTTCCCCAACACTAATACTTTCCTCTAAAGTGAACTTAACCAACAACAAGTAACTAGAATAAGAAGAAAAAAGTGACAAAGAGAAGATATAACACCTGTGCAAAAATAACAACTAATTAACCTCCAAGAGCAGACAAAGAAGCTAAGGAACTGATTAAATTCGTCAAAATAAAGAGATGACCAGAAAGCAACAAAAATCTACGAACCAAACCAATAATCAGGAAAACAAGGCTGAATCCAATCAACAAACCAATAATCACGAAGGGGAGCAAAACTTGGCACAAGCAATGAAAGATCTCAGAACATTTATCACCGACAAATTTGATGCAGTAATGAAAGAGGTTAACAACATGAAGACATCACTTGGAGGGGAAATTGCAGACATACGCAAAAACATAACAGATATGATGGGAATGAACACCACAGTTCAAGAAATCAAAAATACACTTGCAGCAAATATCAGCAGACTAGAAGAGACAGAGCAGAGAATTAGTGATGTGGAAGACAGTACATCAGAAATCAAACAGATAGTAGAAGGGGTCAATAAGAAGATAGAAAAAATCCAATTAGGATTTAGGGACCTGAATGACAATGCAAAACGCTCAAACATACGTATTATAGGCATTCCAGAAGGTGAAGAGAAGGGAAAGGGGTCAGAAGGAGTGTTGCAGGAAATAATGGCTGAAAACTTCCCAAATCTACTGAAAGAGACAGATGTACATATCCAAGAAGCACAGCGCACTCCACAAGTCATAAACCCCAACAGGCCCACCCCAAGACATATACTTGTCAAATTATCCAATGCTCAAGACAAAGAGAAAATCCTAAAAGCAGCAAGAGAAAAGAAAACCATCACATACAAGGGAAGCTCAATTAGATTAAGTGCTGATTTCTCTTCTGAAACCATGGAGGCAAGAAGACAGTGGTATGATATAGTCAAGGTACTAAAGGAAAAAAATTTCCAACCAAGAATACTCTATCCAGCTAAACTAGCATTCAAACATGATGGAGAGTTCAAAATATTCGCAGACAAACAGAAACTGAAAGAGTATACCAACAAGAAACCTCCCCTTCAAGAAATTCTAAAGGGAGTTCTGCAGGAAGAAAGGAAAAAACAGGAAAGGCAAAGTTGGAGGAGAGTATAAGACCAACAACAACAACAAAAAAGACAAAAAAAAATATACAAACAAAATATGACAAACACAAATCCAATCAAAATATGGCTAACACAAATAATTCCTTGATAGTAATAACACTGAATGTCAATGGATTAAACTCACCTATCAAAAGATTCAGACTGGGACACTGGATAAGGAAATATGACCCATCCATATGCTGTCTACAAGAGACACATCTTAGACCCAGAGACGCATGGAGATTGAAAGTGAAAGGCTGGAAAACAATCATACAAGCAAACAATAACCAAAAAAAGGCAGGAGTAGCTATATTAATATCAGACAAAATAGACTTTAAATGTGAAACAATTGTGAGAGACAAAGAAGGATACTACATTTTAGTCAAAGGGAAAATCTGTCAAGAAGATCGAACAATCATAAATATCTATGCCCCTAACAAGGGTGCCTCTAAATACGTCAGGCAAACGCTGGAAAAACTAAGTGAAAGAATAGATACATCTACAATTATAGTGGGGGATTTTAATACACCACTATCAACTCTGGACAGAACATCTCAAAAGAGAATCACCAAAGAAACAAAACATCTGAATAGTATATTAGAGGAGCTCGATCTAATAGACATATATAGATCGCTACACCCAAACACAGCAGGATATACATTTTTCTCAAGCGCACATGGATCATTCTCCAAGATAGATCATATGCTAGGCCACAAAGAAAGGCTGAACGAATTCAGAAAGATTGAAATCATACAAAACATTATCTCTGACCACAGTGGAGTCAAGCTGGAGATTTGCAAGGGAAAGAAGCCCAGATTTCACACCACGATTTGGAAATTAAACAACACACTCTTAGAAAAACAGTGGGTCAAAGAGGAAATCTCAAAAGAAATCAATGACTACCTTGAAACAAATGATAATGATAACACAACATACCAAAATTTATGGGATGCAGCAAAAGCAGTACTGAGAGGGAAGTTTATAGCCATAAATTCATATATCAAAAAAGAAGAAAGAGCAAAAATTGAAGAACTAACTGCACATTTGAAGGAATTAGAAAAACAACAACAAAGTAACCCAACAGGAAGAAGAAGGAAGGAAATAACAAAGATAAGAGCAGAACTAAATGAAATAGAAAATAAGAAAGCACTTGAACAGATAAACAAGACCAAGAGCTGGTTTTTTGAGAAGATTAACAAAATTGACAAACCTTTAGCGACACTAACAAAGAAAAAAAGAGAGAAGATGCAAATACACAAAATAAGAAATGAGAAAGGCGATATCACCACTGACCCCACAGAAATAAAGACTATCATAAGAGGATATTTTGAAAAACTATATTCCAACAAAAATGACAATCTAGAGGAAATGGAGAAATTCCTAGAAACACATAAACAGCCCATATTGACAAAAGAAGAAATTGATGATCTTAACAAGCCAATCACAAGCAGAGAGATAGAATCAGTTATTAAAAATCTCCCAACTAAGAAGAGCCCAGGGCCAGATGGCTTCACAGGTGAATTCTATAAAACATTCCGGAAAGAACTGACACCAATCCTGCTGAAACTATTCCAAACCATCGAAACAGAAAGAACATTACCCAACTCCTTCTATGATGCCAACATTACCTTAGTACCAAAGCCAAACAAAGACATCACAAGAAAGGAAAATTACAGACCAATTTCTCTAATGAACCTAGACGCAAAAATACTTAACAAAATACTTGCTAATCGTATTCAACAACACATTAAACGAATTATACACCACGACCAAGTGGGATTCATCCCAGGTATGCAAGGATGGTTCAACATAAGAAAATCAATCAACGTAATACACCATATAAACAGATTGAAGGAAAAAAATCACATGATTATATCTATTGATGCAGAAAAAGCATTTGACAAAATACAGCACCCTTTCTTGATAAAAACACTCCAAATGATTGGAATACAAGGAAATTTTTTGAACATGATAAAGAGTATATATGAAAAACCTAAAGCCAATATTGTTTACAATGGAGAAATCCTAGACTCCTTCCCTCTAAACTCAGGAACAAGACAAGGATGCCCACTGTCGCCGCTCCTATTTAACATTGTCTTAGAAGTACTTGCTCGAGCACTGAGGCAAGAACCAGAAATAAAAGGCATTCAAATTGGAAAGGAAGAAGTCAAAATTTCATTATTTGCAGATGACATGATCCTATACATAGAAAACCCTGAGAGATCTACAATGAAGATTCTAGAACTCATAAATGAGTTTAGTAAAGTTGCAGGTTATAAGATCAATGCGCAAAAATCAGTAGCATTTCTGTACACCAATAATGAGCAAGATCAGGAGGAAATCAAGAAACAAATACCATTCACAATAGTAAATAAAAAATCAAATACTTAGGAATAAATTTAACTAAAGAGGTAAAGAACTTATACACTGAGAACTATACAAGATTGTTCAAGGAAATCAAAGAAGACCTAAATAAATGGAAGACTATTCCTTGTTCATGGATAGGAAGACTGAACATTATTAAGATGTCTATCCTACCAAAATTGATCTACACATTCAATGCAATCCCAATAAAAATCAATGCAGCCTTCTTTAAGGAACTAGAAAAACTAACTATGAAATTTATTTGGAAAGGAAAGAGACCCCGAATAGCCAAAGACATACTGAAAAAGAAAAACGAAATTGGAGGAATCACACTACCTGACTTCAAAACATACTATAAAGCTACGGTGGTGAAAACAGCATGGTATTGGCATAAGGAGAGACATATAGACCAATGGAATCGAATTGAAAGCTCTGATATAGAACCTCACATATACAACCACATAATATTCGATAAAGCCACCAAACCCTCTCAACTGGGAGAGAGTGGCCTATTCAACAAATGGTGTCTGGAGAACTGGATAGCCATATGTAGAAGAATGAAAGAGGATTACCATCTCACACCTTATACAAAGATCAACTCAAGATGGATCAAAGACCTAAATATAAGAGCCAAGACCATAAAAACCTTAGAAAGCAGTGTAGGGAAACATCTACAGGACCTTGTAATAAGTAATGGATTTATGAATATCTCACCAAAAGCACGAGCAGCAAAAGAACTAATAGATAAATGGGACTTCCTCAAAATTAAAGCCTTCTGCACCTCAAAGGAGTTTGTCAAGAAAGTAAAAAGGGAGCCCACACAGTGGGAGAAAATATTTGGCAATCATATATCTGATAAGAAACTTATAACTTGCATATATAAAGAACTCCTACATCTTGAAAATAAAAAGATAAACAATCCATTTAAAAAATGGGAAAAAGACTTAAACAGACACTTCTCCGAAGAAGAAATACAAATGGCAAGAAAGCACATGAAAAAATGTTCCAAATCTCTAGCTATCAGGGAAATGCAAATCAAAACCACAATGAGATACCATCTTACACCCATAAGATTGGCAGCTATGAAAAAAACAGAAGAATACAAGTGCTGGAGAGGATGTGAAGGAAGGGGAACACTCATCCACTGCTGGTGGGAATGCAGAAGGATCCAACCATTCTGGAGAACAGTATGGCGGTTTCTCAAAAAACTAGCCATAGATTTGCCATATGACCCAGCAATACCACTGCTGGGAATATACCCAGCAGAACTGAAAACAAAAACACAAACCAATATATGTACACCAATGTTCATAGCAGCATTGTTCACTATTGCCAAAAGTTGGAATCAACCCAAATGCCCATCAACAGACGAGTGGATCAATAAAATGTGGTATATACACACAATGGAATACTACTCGGCTGTAAGAACAAACACACTACAAACACATGTGATAACATGGATGAATCTTGAGAACCTTATGTTGAGTGAAGCAACCCAGACATTGAAGGACAAATACTACATGACCTCAATGATATGAAATAAACAAGCTGCCCTAGATAGCAAGAGACTGAACGATAGGCTTGCAGGAAATCGGAGGGTGGAGGAAGGATATGAGCCGATGTCTGCAGGGGTGGAATTTAAGACGAGATGGTGGTAAGTATGAACACAAAGAAGAGATAAAAGGGGGGCAAGGGGTTGCCTTTGCTTGGGGCTTTGCGGGTTTGAGGGTGGCTGGGGAGGGACGGGTGGGTAACGTTGCCCAAAAGTGGGGGGAGGGAGGGGTAGCATACGAACCAGGAGAGGGTCAGGTGTTGGTGGAGAGTAAAATGCCGAGAAAATCATATCAAAATATAATAAAGAGGGTTACCTGTTTAGAATGCTCAGAGGGGAGGGTCTGATGCAGGACGGGCTCCTGGGGAATGTCTAAATGCTCATTCTGCCAGAGTGGGTGACACCATGGGGTAGAAACCCAAGTAGTGAGAGTGGGGGTGGACCCACATCCTGGGGAGGACTAATGCCATCCAATAGAGGGAACTGTATCCCTCGAGAGAAAGGGTGGCTCCCAGGGCATTGGGGCAGTTGAGCAAGTTAGGCCCTGAACACTATTCCATCTATCTCTGGAAGTGGCTCCTCAGGAAACGGAGGTTGGCTATCACTGAGGGCACCAAGGTGGAAGGGAAAATGGACGTTAAATGTGTGGAACCAAAGTAAATGGGGGGTAAGAGAGGAGTTTCTTGAGAGTACACAAGGATGGATATAAAACATGTAATATTACACCATAACATATGGGAGATGACAGACTGATAATGTAAACCATAATGTAAAACATAGGATAACTAAAAATGTAAAAAACTGTGTATCCTAAAGTATGCACCATAATGTAAACACAGATGTCACCTTGTTAGAAAGCTAATGTCTCAGACTCTGTACATCACTTTAAGTAAATATGATATGAATAGGGCGTAAGAGTATCACTGTGGAAGGGAAAAGGTTTTCTGGTGGATGTGTGGGAGTGCTGTATATTATATATATACATTGCTGTGGTCTAGGACTCCTGTGAAGAAAAGCTGAATAATTGGGGGGGGGGGGGGGAAAGAAAAAAATAGGATGTGGAATTTTTTCAAGTCAACATTCTTTATCTAAGTTCTTTATCTAACTTTATCCAAGTTCTTTATCTATCCTTTAAACTCATCGCTATATGCCATTCCCTAGTAAGGGACCATGACATTATATTGGGCTTCAAATTTCGGGGAGTTCTGGATCACAGAGTGTTTCAACAATGGCAATGGAGGGATACTGGTATGGGATACCAATGACAGGTGATATATGACTGACAGGGAGCTGTACAGAACATATGTCCAGGGTGCATGGTAATGTTTGGATATACTCATAGTGGCAACAATTAAAAACCACAGTAGGGGGGGGTACTGGGTTCCTGGCCAGTGGTGCTCTGTCGTGGTCCCTAGGGGAGCAGCGACAGTCTCCCAGGTACAGTGGTGGGGACCGGGAGGGAGTGAGGGTTCAACAGTGAGCCCCTGATACTAATGACTATGCTTGTGAGCTGATAAACCCAAAATAATAACAAGGCCTAGAGCAACTTTGTGCCTGGGAATTTCCTTCTGTCAGCCTTCATGTTACTCAAATGTGGCCAGTCTCGAAGCCAAACTCAGCATGTAAATGCAATGCCTTCCCCCCAGCGTGGGACATGACACCCGGGGATGAGCCTCCCTGGCAACGAGGGACCACTATCAACTACCAACTGATGATGCAACTGGAAAATGACCTTATACGGAAGGTTCAATGCGGATCAGCAGAATATCCATGTCTACATAAAATACCATGACTTTAAAATGCTGTGTGACCTAAAGTAAGGGGGAAATGGAAAGGAGAAATGAGTTTATATGGCTACGAGTTTCTAAAAAAGAGTCTGGAGGCTGGCAGAAGGTTTGCCCTCATGCACAACTGAGCAGAGTCAGAGAGACAGATAAAGCAGATACAACCCCCAGATATTGGTTCCTTTGAGGGCTAAAGAGACCCATGGGAGTTATGGTCATGGCCGATGGGGTTAACTACCAGGGCAGATGGCCCCTCTTTGGAAATGGTGTTTATGTGTGATGAATCTGGACTCAGATGGGATCTCCCTTCATAAGACTTTCATGCTAATGTGCTGGAGGTGCAGTTAATGTTGGGGTTTAAGATATATTTAGGGGATTTGAATCTCTGGACTGACAATGTGATAGCCAGATCCTGAGCCTCAACAGACTCCAGCACCTACAATCTGATTTATTGGACTTACCACACTCAGCTAAGATGGAGGTGAAGAAGGACAACCACCACACCATGGAGCCTAGAGTGATTACAACTGAAAATGGGAGGATTGCATCCAGCATCCAGGTGGAATCTGAGCCTCCTCTTGACATAAAGGTGCAATGGACACAACCAATCCAGTGTCCACATAGAAGAGGTGGCATTGGATTGGGAAAAGTGGACATAATGGACAAAGGGTATGGGGAAAGGCAGGAAGAGATGAGAGGTGGAGGCGTCTTCGGGACATGGAGCTGCCCTGGATGGTGCTTCAGAGGTAATCACCGGACATTGTAAATCCTCACAGGGCCTACATGATGGAATAGAGGAGAGTATGGGCCATGATGTGAACCAATGTATATGAGGTGCAGAGGTGCCCAAAGATGTACTTACCAATCCAATGGATGTGTCATGATGATGGGAACGAGTGTTGTTGGGGGGGCGGAGAGGGGGGGTGGGGGGGTGGGGTTGAATGGGACCTCACATATATATTTTTAATGTAATATTATTACAAAGTCAATAAAAAATAAAAAAATTAAAAAAAAAAAATAAATTCAGAATAGTATCTGATGGAGGCAGGAACCGGGTGTGGTAGTGGGGGAAAATACTTTTGCAGTTGCATATTGGAAACTTTTATGTGGTCTTAAGTAGTGATATTAAAAATATTCTATGTCTTAGGTGATGGGTTCTCAAGTTTGTAGTAGTCTTCCACATCATAATTTGCATGTATGCCATATATATGTATTTGTATATACAGATATTTTATAATAAAATGATTTTAAGGCCATTCAGGTCCAGCAGAAAAAAAAAAAAGACTGAATATTATTAAGATGTCTATCCTACCAAAACTGATCTACACATTCAATACATTCAATGCAATCCCAATAAAAATCAACACAGCCTTCTTTAAGGAACTAGAAAAACTAACTATGAAATTTATTTGGAATAAAAAGAGGCCCTGAATAGCCAAAGACATATTGAAAAAGTAAAACGAAATAGGAGGAATCACACTTCCTGACTTCAAAACATACTACAAAGCTACAGTAGTGAAAACAGCATGGAACTGGCATAAGGAGAGACACACAGACCAATGGAATCGAATTGAAAGCTCAGATATAGAACCTCATGTATATAGCCATATAATATTCGATAAAGCCACCAAACCCTCTCAACTGGGAGAGAATGGCCTATTCAACAAATGGTGCCTGGAGAACTGAATAGCTATGTGTAGAAGAATGAAAGAGGATTACCATCTCACACCTTATACAAAGATCAACTCAAGATGGATCAAAGACCTAAATATAAGAGCCAAGACCATAAAGACCTTAGAAAGCAGTGTAGGGAAACATCTACAGGACCTTGTAATAGGAAATGGCTTCATGAATATCACACCAAAAGCATGAGCAGCAAAAGAACAAATAGATAAATGGGACTACCTCAAAATTAAAGCCTTCTGCACCTCAAAGGAGTTTGTCAAGAAAGTAAAAAGGGAACCCACACAATGGGAGAAAATATTTGGCAACCATATATCTGATAAGAGACTTATAACTTGCATATATAAAGAACTCATAGATCTGAAAAACAAAAAGATAAACAACCCATTTAAAAAATGGGAAAAAGATTTAAACAGACACTTCTCCAAAGAAGAAATACAAATGGCTAAAAAGCACATGAAAAAATGCTCCAAATCCCTAGCTATCAGGGAAATGCAAATCAAAACTACAATGAGATACCATCTTACTCCCATAAGATTGGCAGCCATGAAAAAAACATTAGAATACAAATGCTGGAGAGGATGTGAAGAAAGGGGAACACTCATCCATTGCTGGTGGGAATGCAGAAGGATCCAACCATTCTGGAGGACAGTTTGGCAGTTTCTCAAAAAACTATCCACAGATTTGCCATATGACCCAGCAATACCACTGCTGGGTATATACACATCAGATCTGAAAACAAGGACACAAACGGATATATGTACACCAATGTTCATAGCAGCATTGTTCACCATCGCCAAAAGTTGGAATCAATCCAAAAGTCCATCAACAGATGAGTGGATCAATAAAATGTGGTATATACACACAATGGAATACTACTCAGCTGTAAGAACTAATACACTACAATCGCACGTGATAACATGGATGAACCTTGAGAATCTTATGTTGAGTGAAGCAACCCAGGCATTGAAGGACAAATACTATATGACCTCAATGATATGAAATAAGTTAACTGCGTCAGAGAGCTAGAGTCTGGAAAAGTGGCTTACTGGAAATCGGGGGGTGGAGGAAGGCTGTGAGTTAATGTCTGTAGGGGTGGAATCTGTGATGAGCTGGGAGTAAGTATGAGCACAAAGAAGGGACAAAATGGGGCCAAGGGGTTACCTTCGGGTGGGGTTTTCTGGGTTTGAGGGGGGCTGGGGATGGGAAGAGGGGTAATATGGTCCAAGAAATAGGTGGGAGGGAGGGGCAATATACAAACATGGGAGAGTGCCAGAAGTTCATTGAGAACTAAATGTTGAGTAAAACGTATCAAAGTATAAGTAGGAGGGTTACCTGGTTAGGACGCTCAGGGGGTATGGTCTGATGCGGGATGGACTCCGGAGGGAATAGCTGAAGGCTCATTTTGCCAAGGTGGGTTCTACCATTGGGTGGGGTGGACCCATATCCTGGGGAAGACTAATGCCATCCAATAGAGAGAACTGTATCTCTCGTGAGAAAGGACGGCTCCCAGGGCATTAGATTGGCAGGCGTTGTGGGCCCTAAGGGGAGGGGAAAATGGACGTGCAAAGGATGGAACAAAGGTAAATAAGGGGGCAAAAGAGTAGTTATGTGAGAGTACACAAGGATGAATATAAAACAGCTAATATTACAGCAAAAACATATAGGGGACGACAGACTAATAATGAAAACCATAAGACAAAACATAGGATAACTAAAAAATTTAGAAAACTGTACAACCTAAAGTATGGACCACATAGTAAGCACAAATGTTACCTTGTTTGAAAACTATAGTTTCGGAATCTGTACATCAGTTTCAGGAAATATGATATGAATAAGTTAAAAGATTATTGCTGTGGAAGGGAAAAGGTTTTATGGTGGATCTGGGGAAATACTGTATATTGTATATATGAATTTTGGTGATCTAAGACTCTTCTGAAGCTGACATTATGTTGGGATTCACTTTACGGGAAGTTTTGGATCACAGAGTGGTTCAACAATGGCAGCGGAGGAATACTGATATGGGATGTTATTGACAGGATATATATGGTTGACAGGGAGTTATACAGGGCATATGCCCAGGGTATATGGTAATGTCTATATATACTCATAGTGGAAACAATTAAAAACAACAGCTGGGGGGGTACTGGGCTCCTGGCCGGGGGGTCACTGTTGTGGGCCCTGGGAGAGCAGCGGCAGTCCTCCAGGTGCAACGGCAAGAACCAGGAAGGAAGGAGGGCCCAACAGTGGGCTCTTGATACTAATGGCTACACTTTTGAGCCTATGCACCTGCAATAAGAACAAGGCCTAGAGTAGCATTGTGCCTGGGGGTTTCCTCCTGACAGCCTTCATGTTACTTAAATGTGGCCACTCTCACAGCCAAACTCAGCGTGTAGATGTGATGCATTCCCCCAGCATGGGACACGACACCCGGGGATGAGCCTCCCTGGCACCGAGGGATCACTACCACATACCAGCTGAAGAAGCAACTAGAAAATGACCTTGAATTAAAGATTCAATGCGGAACAGCAGAATATACCTGTCTACATATAATAACATGACTTCGGGAAGCGGTTTGACCTAATGTAAGGGGGAAATGGAAAGGAGAAATGAGATTATAAGGCTGTGAGTCTCTAAAAAAGAGTCTGGAGGTTGTCAGAAGGAATACCCCTATGTACAACTGAACAGAGTCTAAGAGACAGATAAGGTAGATACAACCCCAGGTATTGGTTCTTTTGAGGGATAAAGAGACCCACGGGTTCTATGGTCATGGCAGAAGGGGTTCACTGCCATGACAGATGGCCCTTCTTTGGAGCTGGTGTTTCTGCGTGATGGAAATGGACTCAGAGGGGATCTCTTTTCACAAGACTTGCATGCTACTTTATTGGAATTGTAGTTGGTGCTGGGTTTAAGATATATGTAGGGGATTTGAATCTCTGGACTGATAATATGACACCCAGGCCCAGAGCCTCAACAGACTTCAGCTCCTGCACTTTGACTTATTGGACTTACTCCACTCAGTTAACATGGAGTTGAAGAAGGTCAACCACCACAACATGGAGCCTAGAGTGTCTACAACTAGAAGCGGGAAGAGTGCATCCAGTACCCATGTGCAATCTAAGCCCTCACTTGACATAGGTGTGTAATGGACACAACCAATCCAATGTCCACAGAGAAAATGTGGAATGGGTGTGGGAACGGTAGCCATGGGGGCTGCTGGGTGTGGGGAACGGGAGGAAGAGATGAGATGTGGAGGCGTTTTCGGGACGTGGAGTTGTCCTGGATAGTGCTTCACGGACAATTACGGTACACTGTAGATCCCCCCAGGGCCCACTGGATGGAACGTGAGAGAGTCTGGGCTATGATGTGGACCATTGACTATGGGGTGCAGTGATGCTCAGAGATGAACTTACCAGGTGCAATGGATGTATCACGATGATGGGAGAGAGTGTTGCTGTGGGGGGAGTGGGGGGCAGGGGTGGTGGGGTTGAATGGGACCTCATATATTTTTTTTAATGTAATTTAAAAAAATAATAATAAATAAATATTTAAAAAAAAAGAAAATGAAAGAATGGAAAAAATATATTCTATGCAAGTGGTAATCAACAGAGAGCTGTTGTATCTATACTAATATCAGATAAAATAAACTTTAAATCAAAAACTGTTATGTGGGACAAAAGTCACTATGTGCTGATACAGGGGTTGGTTCAATAAGACATAACAATTATAAATTTGCACATATAACAACAAAGCCTCAAAATTTATGAAGTAAATATTGATAGATTTTAAGGGAAAAATAGATGGTTCTACCTTAATTGCAGGAGATTTCAATACAACTCTTTCAATAATGGATAAAAATCTAGACAGAAGATCAATAAAGAAATGGATTTGAATGATACGCTAAACCAACTATATCTAACAGACATGTGTAGAAAATTCCACCCAACAGCAGGATACACGTTCTCCTTTAGTGCACATGTATAAGTCTCTAGGATAGACTGTATGTTAGGTGGCAAAACAATGTTAAAAATATTGAAATCATGCAATGGGTTGTTTCTGACCACAGTGGAATGAAGCTTGAAATCAATAAGAGAGGAAGAAATGGAAATTTCACAAATGTATGGGAATTAAACAACGTATTCTTTTTTCTTTTATTTTTTATTAGAGTTGTGAGCTTACAAAACAATTGTGCATAATGAGAAGAATTCACATACATCAGTCCTCCACCATCTTACATTTTTGTGGAATATTTGTTACAGACTATGTAAGAACATGATCACACTATTATCACTAACTATTGTCCATAGTGTACACTTGGTATTTTTTTTCCATAACTCCCTGTTAAACTATCTAATAGTATTGTACATTTATTATAGCTCATGAGAGAGCACTCTAATATTTGTACTAACCAATGTATTAAACAGCAAATGGGTCAAAGAAGAAATAAGAAGAGAATATAGGAAATATCTTTTTTTAAAGAAATATTTATTTTTTATTTATTTCTTTCCCCTTCCCTCCCCCCAGTTGTCTGCTCTCTCTGTCCATTCGCTGTGTATTCTTCTGTGTCTGCTTGTATTCTTGTCAGTGACATCAGGAATCTGTGTCTATTCTTGTTGCGTCATCTTGCTGCATCAGTTCTCCGTGTGTGTGGTGCCACTCCTGGGCAGGCTGCACTTTTTTCTCATGGGACAGCTCTCCTTATGGGGCACACTCCTTGCACATGGGACTCCCCTATGTGGGGGACCACCCTGCATGGCAGGGCACTCCTTGCACACATCAGCACTGTGCATGGGCCAGCTCACCACAGGGGTCAGGAGGCCCTGGGTTTGAACCCTGGACCTCCCATGTGGTATGCAGATGCCTTATCAATTGAGCCAAATATGCTTCCTGGAAATATCTTGAGACAAATGAAAATGAAAACACAATATACCAAAACTTATGGGATGCACCAAAGGCAGTGCTGAGAGAGAAATTTGTAGCTCTAAACAATTACAGTAAAAAAGGAAAAAGATTGCAAGTCAGAGACTTAACTTCAAACCTGTAGGAGCAGATGTAGCTCAAACAGTTGAGTGCCTGCTTCCACACGGGAGGCCCCAAGTTCAGTTCCTGGCCCCTTCTAAAGAAAGAAAAACAAACAACAATCAAACAAATGAAAAAACCAATTCAGGGGAGCCAATGTCAGTCAGTGGTTGAGCACTGGATTCCCACATATTATGTCCCAGTTTCAATCCCTGGCCCTGATATCTCAAAAGAAAACAAAACTAGATAAAGGAGAGTAAACTAAACCCAAAGCAGTAGGAGGGAAATAACCAAGATTAGAGCAGAGCTAAAAGAACTAAAGAATCAATAACAATAGAGAGAATCAAGAAACCCAAAATTTGGTTCTTTGAAAAAATCAATAAAATTGGCAAACCTATAACTAGACTGACAAAACGAGATAGAGGACACAAACAAGTAAAATGAGAAGTGAAAATGGAGACATTACTACTGACTTCACACAAAAAAACAAAAGAAATATAAGAAGATAATATGAACAACTGTATGCCAACATATTAGTATAACCTTGATGACATGGAAAAGTTACTAGAAATACACAAACTTCTACACTGACTCAAGAAAAGTAGAAGCTCTCAACAGACTAATAGCTGGTAAAGAGATTGAGTCAGTAACCAAAAATCTCCCAGCAAATCTCCCAGCCCAAGATCAGATGACTTCACAGATGAATATTACTAAACAGCCCAAGAAGAATTAACACTAATTCTGCTCAAATTCTCCTAAAAATTTGAAGAGAAAGGAACACTCCCTAACTCATTCTTTGAGACTAACATCACCCTCTTACCAAACCCAGATGAAGACACCACACAAAAGTAAAATGGCTGACCAATATCCCTTGTGAATAGACTGAAATTGCTCCCTGTGAGTTCAGGAGCAATACAAGGATACCCAGTGTCACCATTGTCATTCAACTTTGTATTGGACGTTCTAGCTGGAGCAGTGACACAAGAGAAAGAAATAAAAGGCATCCAAATTGTAATGGAAGAAGTGAAATTTTCCCTATGTGCAGATGAATGATCCTATGTATACAAAATCCTAGAATTAATAAAGAAATTCAGCCAACTGTCAAGGTGAAAGAACAACATGCAAAAATCAGTAATGTCAACAGACTCCAGCACCTACAATATGATGTATTGGACTTACCACACTCAGCTAAGATGGAGTTGAAGAAGGACAACCACCACACCATGGAGCCTAGAGTGATTACAACTGAAAGTGGGAGGATTGCATCCAACATCCATGTGGAATCTGAGCCTCCTCTTGACATAGAGGTGCAATGGACACAACCAATCCGATGTCCACATAGAAGAGGTGGCATTGGATTGGGAAAAGTGGACATGGTGGCTGATGGGTATGGGGAAAGGCAGGAAGAGATGAGAGGTGGAGGCGTCCTTTGGGACATGGAGCTGCCCTGGATGGTGCTTCAGAGGTAATCACCGGACATTGTAAATCCTCACAGGGCCCACTGGATGGAATGGAGGAGAGTATGGGCCATGATGTGGACCATTGACTATGAGGTGCAGAGGTGCCCAAAGATGTACTTACCAAATCCAATGGATGTGTCATGATGATGGGAACGAGTGTTGCTGGGGGGGGGGGGGGGGGGGAGAGGTGGGGTGGGGGGGGGGTGGGGTTGAATGGGACCTCACATATATATTTTTAATGTAATATTATTACAAAATCAATAAAAAAAATATAGCCAAGTATATAATGACTGCAGAGATTAAAAAACCAAAAAAAAAAATCAGTAATGTTTTTTATATACTAGTAATGAGCAATCAGAAGAAGAAGAAATGAAGAGAAAAAATTCCATTTACAGCAACATCTAAAAGATCTAGGAATAAATTTAACCAAGGATAGAAAGGATTTGTACAAAGAAAAACTACAAAACATTGCTAAAGGAATCAAAGAAGACCTAAATAAATGGAATTTCATTCTATGTTCATGGATTTGAAAACTCAATGTTAGGACATCACGTCTTCCCAGAGTGGTTTACAGATTCTATGCAATCCCAATCAAAGTTCCAACAGCCTTCATTGTATAAAAGGAAAAGCTACCCATTAAATTTATATGGAAGGGTAAGTGACATAGAATAGTCATAGCCATCTTGAAAAAGAAGGACAAAGTAGGAGGACTCTCATTTCCTGGTCTTAAAGCCCCAATAATCAAACAGCATGTTATTGGCTCAAAGACAGGCATAGACCAATGGAATAAAACTAAGAATTCAGGAATTAACTCTCAGGTTTATGACCCACTGATTTTTGGCAAGGATTTAAAATCCACTCAATTAGAAAAATATAGTTTCTTCAAAAAATGATGCTAGGAAAACTGGATATACATAAGCAATAATGAAGGTGGACCCCTATTTCTCACCATATACAAAAATCAACTCAGGAAAGCAGACTTGGCCCAGTGGTTAGGGCATCCATCTACCACATGGGAGGTCTGCAGTTCAAACCACGGGCCTCCTTGACCCATGTGGAACTGGCCCACATGCAGTGCTGATGCATGCAAGGAATGCTGTGCCAGGGAGTGGTGTCCTGGCATAGGGGAGCCCCATGCACGAGGAGTGCACCCCATTAGAAGAGCCGCCCAGCATTAAAGAAAGTGCAGCCTGCCCAGGAATGGCACTGCACACATGGAGAGCTGACACAACAAGAGGACACAGCAAAAAGAAACACAGATTCCAGTGTCACTGACAACAACAGAAGTGGACAAAAAGAACATGCAGCAAATAGACACAGAGGACAGACAATGGGGTGGGGGGGATAAATTAAAAAAAATTTAAAAATCAACTCAATGTTAATATGAGAACAATATCTATAGAACTCCTAAATTATATCATAGGGAAACATCTTTAGGACCTCATGTTCAACAATGGTTTCATAGTCTTTACACTCAATGCAGAAGCTACAAAAGAAAAATAGATAAATGGGACTTCATTAAAATTAAAAACTTTTGGGCATCAAAGGACTTTAATATGAAAGTAAGATGAGAGCCTAAATAATGGGGGAAACTATTTGGAAAATATGTATTTGATAAGGGTTTAATATCTTAAATGCATAAAGAAATTCTAAAACTCTACAAGCAAAATACAACTCAATTAACAAATGGGCAAAGGACTTGAATAGAAATTTCTCCAAAGATATATAAATGGCCAAAAAAGCACATGAAATGTCCTCAACATCATTAGCCTTTAAGTAAATGCAAATCAAAACCAGAATGACATACTACTTCACACCTATTAGAGTGGGTGCTATTTTTTTAAAAAAGAAAAAGTAGTAATGTTGGAGAGGATGTAGAGAAATAGGAATACTCATTCTTTGGTGGTGGGAATGTAACATGGTGCAACTGCTGTGGAAGACAGTTTGGCCATTCCTCAGTCAGTTGAGTATAGAATTACCATATGACCTAGCAATTCTGCTTCTCGATATATATATACCCCCAAAGAAATGAAAGCAGGGACTCAAGCAGATATTGCAAACCGGTGTTCATGGTGACATTATTCACAAGAGCCAAAAGGTTGAAGCAACCTAAGTGTCCATCACCCGATGAATGGATAAACAAAATGTGATATATACCTACAATGGAATATTATTCAGCTGTAAAAAGGAATGAAGTTCTGTTACATGACATGTGGAGGAATCTTGAGGACATTATGTTGAGTGAAATAAACCAGACACAAAAGGGCAAATATTGTATGATATCACTGATATTAAATAATTGGAAGAACTAAACTCATTGAGTGAGAATTTAGAATATAGGTTATCAGGGGATTGGATAGGGGTAAGGAATATGGACTTAATGCTTATATTGTATAGATTTTCTATTCCTAATCATGGAAAAATATTGGTAATGAATGGTGATAATATTTGTACAATATTGTGACTATAATGAACAGCACATGATTATATATTTGAATATGGTTAAGAAGGGAAATCTTGTGTGTCATACATATTACTAAATTTTTAAAAATCCATTAGACTGTACAGCACAGAATGTGAACCCTATCATAAATGATGGACTACAGTACATAGTACAATTATAGAAATGTGTTTCGTCAATTGTTACAAATGTACCACACTAATGCAAGGTGTTAATAGTAATGTGTTATATAGGAGCTCTCTATTTTATGCATAGTTTTCTGTAACCTTGCAACTTTTCAAATAAAAAAAATTCTACCCCACAGAGGAAGAAAAGATGGAAAGGGATGCCAGTGCAGAGGAGTAAAAAGTTTCTGTATTTAGGAACCAGACATATCTAAGTTTGAATCCTGGATTGGTCACCTAAGCTGGTTAAACTATATAATCTCCTGAGTCCAATTTCCTCATATATAAAATGGGAATATTAAAGTGCACATTCACTGTATTGTCATAAACACAGTATTCATTCATTTTATAAAGCTTATAAATATCTACACAAGTCTTTTGTATGTACTGTTAATTTCTTTTTTTAATTCATTTTTTAAAAAATATTACATTCAAAAAATATGAAGTCCCATTCAACCCCACCGCCCCCACCCCCCACTCCCCCCACAGCAACACTCTATCCCATCATCATGACACATCCATTGCATTTGAAAAGTACATCTCTGGGCATCGCTGCACCTCATGGTCAATGGTCCACATCATAGCCCATACTCTCCCACGTTCCATCCAGTGGGCCCTGGGGGGATCTACAATGTCCCGTAATTGTCCGTGAAGCACCACCCAGGACAACTCCAAGTCCTGAAAACGCCTCCACATCTCATCTCTTCCTCCCATTCCCTGCACCCAGCAGCCACCATGGCCACTTTTCCTATACAAATGCCACGTTTTCTCTGTGGACATTGGATTGGTTGTGTCCATTGCACTTCTATGTCAAGAGGGGGCTTAGATTCCACATGTATACTGGATGCAATCCTCTTGCTTTAAGTTGTAGGCACTCTAGGCTCCATGATGTGGTGGTTGACATTCTTCAACTCCATGTTAGCTGAGTGGGGTAAGTCCAATAAATCACAGTGTAGGAGTTGAAGTCTGTTGAGGTTCAGGGCATGGCTATCATATTATCAGTCCAGAGATTCAAATCCCCTAGATATATCTTTTTTTTGTATTGACTTTGTAATAATATTACATTAAAAATATATATATGAGGTCCCATTCAACCCCACCCCTCCACCCCACCTCTCCCCCCCCCCAGCAACACTCGTTCCCATCATCATGACACATCCATTGCATTTGTTAAGTACATCTTTGGGCACCTCTGCACCTCATGGTCAATGGTCCACATCATGGCCCATACTCTCCCCCATTCCATCCAGTGGGCCCTGTGAGGATTTACAATGTCTGGTGATTGACCCTGAAGCACCATCCAGGGCAGCTCCATGTCCCAAAGACGCCTCCACCTCTCATCTCTTCCTGCCTTTCCCCATACCCATCAGCCACCATGTCCACTTTTCCCAATCCAGTGCCACCTCTTCTATGTGGATATTGGATTGGTTGTGTCCATTGCACCTCTATGTCAAGAGGAGGCTCAGATTCCACATGGATGCTGGATGCAATCCTCCCACTTTCAGTTGTAATCACTCTAGGCTCCATGGTGTGGTGGTTGTCCTTCTTCAACTCCATCTTAGCTGAGTGTGGTAAGTCCAATAGATCAGATTGTAGGTGCTGGAGTCTGTTGAGGCTCAGGACCTGGCTATCACATTGTCAGTCCAGAGATTCAAATCCCCTAAATATATCTTAAACCCCAACACTAACTGCACCTCCAGCACATTAGCATGAAAGTCTTATGAAGAGAGATCCCATCTGAGTCCAGATTCATCACACATAAACACCATTTCCAAAGAGGGGCCATCTGACCTGGTAGTTAACCCCATCGGCCATGACCATAACTCCCATGGGTCTCTTTAGCCCTCAAAGGAACCAATACCTGGGGGTTGTATCTGCTTTATCTGTCTCTCAGACTCTGCTCAGTTGTGCATAAGGGCAATCCTTCTGCCAGCCTCCAGACTCTTTTTTAGAGACTCGTAGCCATATAAACTCATTTCTCCTTTCCATTTCCCCCTTACATTAGGTCAAACAGCATTTTAAAGACCTGTTATTTTATGTAGACAGGGATATTCTGCTGATCCGCATTGAACCTTCCATATAAGGTCATTTTCCAGTTGCATCATCAGTTGGTAGTTGATAGTGGTCCCTCGGTGCCAGGGAGGCTCATCCCCGGGTGTCATGTCCCACGCTGGGGGGAAGGCGTTGCATTTACATGCTGAGTTTGGCTTCGAGACTGGCCACATTTGAGTAACATGAAGGCTGACAGGAGGAAATTCCCAGGCACAATGCTGCTCTAGGCCTTGTTCTTATTTTAGGCTTAACAGCTCACAAGCATAGTCATTAGCGTCAGGGGCTCACTGTTGTAGATATATCTTAAACCCCAGCACCAACTACAATTCCAGTAAAGTAGCATGAAAGGCTTGTGAAAAGAGATCCCATCTGAGTCCAGTTCCATCACGCAAAACACCAGCTCCAAAGAAGGGCCAACTGACATGGCAGTGAACCCCATCTGCCATGATCATAGAACCCGTGGGTCTCTTTAGCCCTCAAAAGAACCAATACCCGGGGTTGTATCTACTTTATCTGTCTCTGAGACTCTGCTCAGGTCGCATAAGGGCAATCCTTCTGACAACCTCCAGACTCCTTTTTAGAGACTCATAGCCATATAAACTCATTTCTCCTTTCTATTTCCCCCTTACATTAGGTCAAACAGCATTTTAAAGTCCTGTTATTATATGTAGACAGGGACATCCTGCTGGACCGTGTTGAACCTTTAATTCAAGGTCATTTTCTAGTTGCATCATCAGCTAGTATTTGGGAGTGATCCCTCGGTGCCAGGGAGGCTCATCCCCGGGTGTCATGTCCCACACTGGGGGGAATGCACTGCATCTACATGCTGAGTTTGGCTTCGAGACTGGCCACATTTGAGTAACATGAAGGCTGTCAGGAGGAAACCCCCAGGCACAGAGCTGCTCTAGGTCTTGTTCTTATTCCAGGCTTATAGGCTCACAAGCATAGCCATTAGTATCAGGGGCTCACTGTTGTATCCTCATTCCTTCCTGGTCCTTACTGTTGCCCCTGGGGGACTGCCGCTGCTCCCCTAGGGACCATGACAGAGCACCCCTGGCCAGGAGCCCAGTACCCCCCCAGCTGTTGTTTTAATTTGTTTCCACTATGAGTATATCCAAACATTCCCATGTACCCTGGACATATGCCCTGTATAACTCCCTGTCAACCATATATCGCCTGTCCATAACATCCCATACCAGTATTCCTCCGCTGCCTGTACTGTTAATTTCTTGAATGCTGTTAAATTAATAAGCAATGTATCTTTTAAAAATATCAGACATCTGCTGTGTATTATTGACAGCTATATATTGAAAGCATTTCAAGATTGGATTATTTATATTACAGGAGCATGGATCTTCAGGTTTCCTCCACTAGATACACAGGCAGGTGGTGGGCCATCCCCATCACCTCCTCCATCAGCACTATCTCCACCCAGAGGAGTTTTTCCTCCTCCTCCAACTCTTTTACATGGAATAAATGGTGTCATCACCACTACCACCGTTTTGGGTGGACATCTCCAGGATCACCACCTGCTTTTAACTTATGGAATGAAGCGGAAATAAATGTATAAACCTGAATTCAAGAAATTGCTTTTTGATGTCCATGACTTGATTCTTCATAAAGATAATCAACTGGTCAAAGGCAAAACTTTGACTAGAGGTCTTTGATATATTTTACATTTGGTGATCATCATTGGAGAATAACTAAAGAGCTACACATATGTATTGTATAATTTAAGAGAATACAACTGCTACTCATTTGCTTTCTTTTGCGAGATCATTCACTTATACTCACCTTTTATAATAATATGATCGGAAAACCATAGAAAATATGAAATTAAAGTAGAAAGCAAAGGGAATAAAGTTTTGTAAGTATAATTATATTAATTTCCTAGGGCTGCCATAAAAATTTACTAGAAACTGGATTACTTGAAAGAACAAAAATGTATTCACTCATAGTTCTGGAGGCCAGAAGTCAGAAATCCAGGTATTGCCTGGGCCATCCTGCCTGTGGAGGCTCTTGAGGGAATCTGTGCCTTGTCTATTCCAGATTCTGAAGTTGTCGGCATTCCTTAGCTAGTGGTCACATCATACTCTGCTCATCTGTATAAAATCCCTCTCCTCCTCTCTTACTAGAATACATTGTGTTGCAATTGAGCACACCTGGATTAGCAAGGATAATGTTGGTTGCAAGAGACAGAGACTTGATACCACTAGCATTGGAAGGGTATCATCACATGGAAGCTAGCAAAGGGCATAATAGTGCCTGTCACTAGGAACAGTGGTCCTAGGGTACCAACACACTCATGGTTTGCAAGTGTTAGGGTTGCCAACAAAAGCCACAACTCACAGAAGCACTTGATAGAACATTCACATAGAGATGAGACAGCAAGGTCAGCTCAAAAAGTGGGCTTTGATCCCTGTTGGGCCATAGGTCTCCACCAAGGCCAATGCAGGGACATGATCTGTGCACTCCCTTGTGCTGTAGTGGAAGGACAACACTCCCTCCCCACCAAGAACAAATGTATCAGTGGGGGTTTTCCAGGTGTTATAAAACCTACATACTTTAGCCAGGCTGTCTCCAGTGAATGTTTTTATATGTTCTGTGCAAAAGATAAAGTAATATGTCAGCAGGCCACTATCCGTTAGGAGATGTGATTTACCTCAAGGCACTACTGAGAAGAGAATTAGCTGACATTTATCATCCCATCATGGGTGTCAGGCTAACATATCTAGTCCTGAGCACAGGGCTTCTTTGGTTTGTTACAGGGAAAGGTGGCAGGCTGTGATCAGACTATCCCCTACTAAAAAGATACTCATCTCAAAATCCTTAACATAATCATTTCCTTTGCCATATAAGGTAAGATTCATTCTTTTGCATTATAAGGTAATATTCAAAATATCCAGGGAGTAAAACATGCATTTATTATTTTTGGGGCATCATTCATTCCACTTTAATACTATTAGAAATATATTCCAAAATGAAATCAATTTTGATTCCCTACCATGTTAACATTAAGTATTATAATATTCTTAAAATAAATATATTGTTTCTTAAACTTAATTTTCAATAATTTGGAACTTACAGAACAAAAATAATACAAAACCTATAGAGAGAACTCTGACATACACCCGACCCAGATACTCAGATCCACCAATTTTTAAATTTTGCCCCATGTGCTGTATCATTCTATCTATATATCCAACTATCAATTCTTCAGTCCATCTATCTATCAAATTCAATTTTTAAAATATTTGAATGTAGGTTGTACAAACCATGCTCCTTGAACAAATAATAATTCTGTGTACTTTTCCTAAAAGGAATATTCATTATATAAGCACCTTAGAGTTATCAGGTCCAAAACTATAAAAATTAATGTGAAACACAAAAGCTATATTCTGATTTTTTGTCTCTCCCAATAATGCCCTTTGAATATTTTCTCCTTCACTATTAGATCTAGTGTATTGCATGTAATTGTCATTGCCTCTATAGTTGCTCTTTTTTTAAAAAAATTATTTTTATTTTTAAGATACTTAGATTAATGTTACATAAAAAATATAGGGGATTCCCATATGCCCCACTCTCCACACCTCCCACACTTTCCCACATTAGCAATATCCTTCATTAGTTAGGTACATTCATTGCAACTGATGACCACATTTTAGAGCATTGCCAATAAGCATGGATTAAAGTTTACTCTTGCACTGAATTCTGTAGGTTATGACAAATAATGGCCTTTATCTGTCATTGCAATGTCATTCAGAACAATTCCTAAGTCCTGAAAATGCCCCTATATTACACCTGTTTTTCCCTCTCCCTGCCTTCAGAGCCTCTAGTGGCCTCTGCCTCACATCAGTGATATAATTTCTTCCATTGATAGAATCCCAATAAGTCTACAGTAGAATACCAGTGAGTCTACTTTAGTCCATAGTCCATTCCACAATCCTGAGGATTCTGGGATGGTGATGTCCACTCCATCTGTGATTGAGAGGGGGCTGTGTTCCCATAGGGCAGATGGATAGGACTCTCTTGCTTGCAGTTGTAGACTCTCTCCATACCTTGGTATGGTAGTTGTCTATCCTCATCTCTGTTGTAGTTGACCTGGGTGAGACCAATGAACAGGAGAGTAGGTGTGGCAACTCCATTGAGATTCAGGGCCAGCTGGCATAGGGACTGCCCAAAGATTTAAGTCTCTTGGGCATACACCTACCAACTCTAGTACTAATTATAGGTTCAAATAAGGCAGAAGAGTCATGTGTAGGGAAATTACAACTGAGTTCAACTCTGTCACTCTGGGGAGCATAAATTTCAAAGTAGGGTCTACTGGCAAGGCACCAAACTTCTGAGCTATATGCCCTAACTATAGTGTCTGGGTGTCTCCAGAGCCCTCATGAGCCCCTATTTGGAGTAGTATCTACTTTGGCAGTGAATGAGGTCCTGTTGTGACATGCATATGCTTAACCTCTGGAATGACCTCCTGACTCACTTTGAAGTCTCTTAGCCATATAAACTAATTTGTCTTGACTTTATCACCCTTTTGGTCAAGGTCATTTTCCAGTTGAATCTTTTAATTGTGGAAGGATATGTATATAATTAATTTTACTATGTCAGCTACTCCAAAGCATACATTCAGTGGAAATAATCACACAAAGTTTGGCTGCCCTTACCTCCATCCATTACCAGTACTTTCTCATCTCCCCAAACAGAAACCCTATACCCATTATGCATTAATTCCCATTTATCTCCCCAGCCTCCTAACCTGTACTCTACATTTTTGACTGTATGCATTTGTATATTCTAGCTCTTTCACATAAGTTGCATCATACAATGTGACTGGCTTACTCCACTCAACATGATGCCTTCAAATTTCAACCCGGTAGATGACAGCAAGATGGCGGCAGAGTAAGGAGCTCCTAGAGTCAGCCCCTGCCACAGGGCAGTTAGTAAACACCCAGAACTCTCTGGAGCTAGCTGAAGCACCCATTTGGAAGCACCCAATGGAAGGAGGAGGCTGCCCATCTGCAGAGAAGAATCATAAGTAGAGTGCTTTATGCCCCGGAGGCCAGTGCCCATCCTCCACTGGAGGCACAAGACACCTTGGGAGCTGTTCCGTGGCTGGAATTGGAAGCTTCACTTCCCAAAAATGGGGGAGGAAGAGATGGTTGGCCACCAACTTCAGCTACTGATGAGTAAATTCAGCGGGCTGAAGTATAATCCTGAGAACAGCTAAAGTTTGACCATGTCCAAGTCAGAGAGCCCAGGAGCTTCCATCTTAACTCCATGCCTGGTATGAGGGGAAGTGGGGCAGACTGAAAATGAGAGTGCTGGTTGGGACCAACTTCTTTCCACCCAGGTCAGATTGCAGGGCTAGCCTAAGACCCAGTGCCACCTCTGACAGGGAGGAAGCTGCAGGGACTTGTGCAATCCTCTCTGGGAAATTGCCAGCCAAGCCACAGAGGCCAGTGATTGTCCTACTCTGATGGTGCAAGCCACCCCAGGAGCTGTTCTGTGACTGAAACTGGAAGCTCCCTTTCCCAAAAACAGGGGAGGAGATAGTTGGCTGCTGATTCCAGCTATTGATTGGTAGACTTGGACAGCTAAGGAATAACCCTAGGAACAGCTGGGGTGTGAATTTGTACAAGTCAGAAAAAGGCTGTTGGCCACCATTTTGACTCCACCCCAGACTGAGGGGAAGGACGGATGACCAAAAATCACAGTGATGGTAGAAACCAGTTTCTTTCACCCAGATCAGCCTGCAGCCCTAGCCTAGTCTTCAGTACCACCTCTGACAGGGAGGAGGCTGGCTAGCTCAGCACCAGTCTATCCAGGTACATGAGGGTACCTTTGGCTGGCACAAACTGAATAATTAAAAGTCTACTGGGGCATCCATGGTCATCTTGGACCTGCACTGCATAGATTGCTGCCCACACCGGCAGCTCAATCCATGCCCCAGACAGGGGAGAATGGGGTGAAGCTTCACTGGTCTCTCTGGGCAACTACAGTATAGGCCTGCAAGATTTGGATTATTCCACACAACTGTAACTTTGTCCCGACCTCTGGGAAAGGAGAAAGTTGGGAGAAGTTTCATCCATCCCTGGGGCAATGAGGGCAGCTTGAGTCTCCACAGTTTATAGCACCAAATAAACCCTTGGCTCCTACTGCACAAACAGCAAGGGAGAAAGGGCAGGAAGCCCTAAACTAAAGAGAAAAACTGCACCCAGAATAAAATCTCTAGTAATCCAGATGCCAAGATACCAACAAAAAATTACAATCCACACCAAGATACAGGAAGCTATGGCTCAGTTAAAGGAACAAGATAAACCTCCAGATGACAAAAAGGAGCTGAGACAACTAATCATAGATGTTCAAACAAATCTCAATAAATTCAAAGAGATGGCTAAAGAGATTAAGGATATTAAGGATATTAAGAAGACATTGGTTTACTTATTTCATATCAGAGAGATCATGTAGTATTTGTCCTTCAATGTCTGGGTTGATTCACTCAACATAAGGTTCTCAAGATTCATCCATGTTATCACATGTGTTTGTACTTTTTTTGTTCTTAAAGCTGAGTAGTATTACATTGCATGCATATACCACATTTTATTTATCCATTCATCTGTTGATGGGCATTTGGGTTGATTCCAACTTTTCTCAAAAGTGAATAGTGCTGCTGTGAACACTGGTGTGCATATATCAGTTTGTGTCCTTGTTTTCAAATCTTCTGGGTATATACCGAGCAGTGGAATTGCTGGGTTCTATGGCAAATCTATAGCTAGTTTTTTGAGAGACTGCCAAACTGTCCTACAGAATGACTGGATCCTTCTGCATTCCTACCAGCAGTGGATGAGTGTTCCCCTTCCTCTACATCCTCTCCAACAATTGTAGTCTTCTGATTTTTTGATAGCTGCCAGTCTTATGGGAGTAAAATGGTATCTCATTGTTGTTTTGATTTGCATTTCCCTAATAGCTAGGGATTTTGAGAATTTTTTCATGTTTTTTTTTTTTAGCCATCTGTATATCATCTTTGGAGAAATGTCTGTTCAAATCTTTTTCCCATTTTTCAAATGGGCTGTTTGTCTTTTTAATTTCAAGATATGGGAGTTGTCTATATATGCAAGATATAAGTATCCTGTCAGATATACAGTTACAAAATATTTTCTCCCATTGTGTAGACTCTCTTTTCACTTTCCTGACATACTCCTTTGAGGTGCAGAAGGCTTTAATTTTGAGGAAGTCTCATTTATCTATTTGTGTTTTTGCTGCTCGTGCTTTTGGTGTGAAGTCCATGAAGCCATTTCCTATTATGAGGTCATGTAGATGCGTCCATAACTTGCTTTCCAAGGTCTTTATGGTCTTGGGTCTTATATTTATATCTTTGATCCATCTTGAGTTGATTTTTGTATAAGGTGTAAGTTGGTAATCCTCTTTCATTCTTTTACATATGGATATCCAGTTCTCCAGGCACCATTTGTTGAAGAGGCCATTCTCTCCCAGTTGAAAGGGTTTGGTGGCCTTATCAAATACCTATGTCTGTATATATGAGGATCTATATCAGAACTCTCAATTCAGTTCCATTGGTCAGAGTGTCTATCCTTGTGCTAATACCATGCTGTTTTCACTACTGTAGCTTTGTAGTATGTTTTTTTTTTTTTTAAAGATTTATTTATTTATTTAATTTCCCCCCCTCCCCTGGTTGTCTGTTCTTGGTGTCTATTTGCTGCGTCTTGTTTCTTTGTCCGCTTCTGTTGTCGTCAGTGGCACGGGAAGTGTGGGTGGCGCCATTCCTGGGCAGGCTGCTCTTTCTTTTCACGCTGGGTGGCTTTCCTCACGGGCGCACTCCTTGCGCGTGGGGCTCCCCCACGTGGGGGACATCCTTGCGTGGCACGGCACTCCTCGCGCGCATCAGCACTGCGCATGGCCAGCTCCACACGGGTCAAGGAGGCCCGGGGTTTGAACTGCGGACCTCCCATATGGTAGACGGACGCCCTAACCACTGGGCCAAAGTCCGTTTCCCTGTAGTATGTTTTAAAGTCAGGTGGTGTGATTCCTCCAATTTCCTTTTTCTTTTTCAATATGTTTTTGGCTATTCAGGTCCTCTTTCCTTTGCAAATAAATTTCATACTTAGTTTCTCTAGTTCATTAAAGAATGCTGTGTTGATTTTTACTGGGATTGCATTGAATTTGTAGATCAGGTTGGTAGGTAGATATCTTAATAATATTAATCTTCCTGGCCATGAAGAGGGAATATTCTTCCATTTATTTAGGTCTTCTTTGATGTCCTTGAACAGTGTTGTGTATTTTTCTGTGTATAGGTCTTTTACGTCTTTAGTTAAATTGATTCCTAGGTATTTGATTTTTTAATTTACTGTTGTGAATGGTATTTGATTCCTGATTTCCTCCTCAGATTGCTCATTATTGGTGTACAGAAATGCTACTGATTTTTGTGTACTTATCATGTAACCTGTGACTTTTTTTAAAATTTTTAAAAAATTTCTCTCCCCTTCCCTCCCTGCCCCCCCCGCCCCTCCCCAGTTGTCTGTTCTCTGTGTCCATTTGCTGCGTGTTCTTCTTTTTGTCCGCTTCTGTTGTTGTCAGTGGCACAGGAATCTGTGTTTCTTTTTGTTGTTGTTGTTTCATCATCTTGCTGCGTCAGCTCTTCATGTGTGCGGTGCCATTCCTGGGCAGGCTGAACTTTCTTTCGCGCTGGGAGGCTCTCCTTATGGGACGCACTCCTTGCACATGGGGCTCCACTACGTGGGGGACACCCCTGCATGGCAGGGCACTCCTTGCGCACATCAGCACTGCACATGGGCCAGCTGCACACGGGTCAAGGAGGCCCAGGGTTTGAACCACGGACCTCCCATGTGGTAAGCAGACGCCCTATCCACTGGGCCAAGTCTGCTTCCCTGTAACCTGTGACTTTACTGAACTCATTTATAAGTTCTAGAAGCTTTGTTGTAGACTTCTCAGGGTTTTCTATTTATAGGATCATATCATCGGCATATAGTGAAATTTTGAATTCTTTTTTTCCAATTTGGATGCATTTTATGTCTGGTTCCTGCCTCAGTGCTTGAGCAAGTACTTCTAAGTCTATGTTAAATAGGAGGGGTGATAGTGGGCATCCTTGTCTTGTTCCTGATCTTAGAGGGAAAGATTTTAGGATTTCACCATTAAAAATGATATTAGCTGTGGGTTTTTCATATATACTCTTTATCATGTTCAGAAACTTTCCTTTTATTCTGATCTTTTGCAGTGTTTTTATAAAGAAAGGGTGTTGTATTTTGTCAATGCTATTTTTGCATCTATAGATATGATCGTGTGATTTTTTTCCTTCAATTTGTTTATGTGGTGTATTACATTAATTGATTTTCTTATGTTGAACCATTCTTGCGTACCAGGAATGAACCCCACTTGGTCGTTGTGTATAATTTGTTTAATGTGTTGTTGAATATGATTAGCAAGTATTTTGTTGAGGCTTTTTGCATCAAGTTTCATTAGAGGGATTGGTCTATAATTTTCCTTTCTTGTGGTGTCTTTGTTTGGCTTTGGTACTAGAGTAATGTTGGCATCATAGGAAGAGTTAGGCAATGTTCCTTCTGTTTTGATTTTCTGGAAGAGTTTCAGCAAGATTGGTGTTAGTTCTTTCTGGAATGTTCTGTAGAATACACCTGTGAAGCCATCTGACCCAGGGCTATTTTTAGTTGGGAGGTTTTAATGACTGATTCTACCTCTTTACATGTGATTTGTTTGTTGACATTGTCAACCTCTTCTTTTGTCATGGTAGGCTGCTTATGTGTTTCTAGGAATTTTTCCATTTCCTCTAAATTGTTGTTTTTGTTGGAATATGGTTTTTCAACCTGTCCTCTTATAGTCTTTATTTCTGTGGGATCAGTGGTGATCTCTCCTCTCTTATTTTGTGTATTTGCATCTTCTCTCTTTTTTTCTTTGTTAATCCAGCTAAGGGTTTGTCAATTGTATTGGTTTTCTCAAAGAACTAGCTCTTGGTTTTGTACATATACTTCTCAAATTATCCAATGCAAAAGACAAAGAAAATACTGAAAGCAGCAAAAGAAAAAAGAACCATCACATACAAAGGAGGTCCATACGATTAAGTGTTGATATCTCATCTGAAACCATGGAGGCAAGAAGGCAGTGGTATGACATAGTCAAGGTACTAAAAGAAAAGAATTTCCAACCAAGAATACTCTATTTAGCAAAGTTAGCATTCAAAAATGATGGAGAGTTCAAAATATTCACAGATAAACAGAAACTCAGAGTATGCCCATTAAAAACCAGTGCTTCAAGAAATACTAAAGGGAGTTCTGCAGGAGGAAAGAAAAAACCAGGAGAGACAGAGTTGGGAGAGAGTGTAAAAACAACTAAAATTGAAAAAAGAGAAAAAAATTAAAGAACATAGACAAACACAAATCCAAAGAAAATATGGCTGATGTAAGTAATTCCTTGAAAGTAGTAACACTAAATGTCAAGGGATTAAAGTCACCTGTTAAGAGACACAGATTCAAAGATTGGATAAGGAAATATGACCCATCTATATGTTCTCTACAAGGAACTCATCTTAGACCCAGGGATTCAAGGAGATTAAAAGTAAATGGCTGGAAAACAATCTTACAGGCAAACAATAACAAAAAAGGGCAGGTGTCACTTTATTTATTTTTTTATTTATTTCCCCCACCTCACCCCAGTTGTCTGTTCTCTGTGTCTATTTGCTACATCTTTTTTGTCTACTTCTGTTGTTGTCAGCAGCATGGGAATCTGTGTTTCTTTTTCTTGTGTCATCTTGTGTCAGCTATCCATGTGGGTGGCACCATTCTGAGGCAGGCTGTACTTTCTTTCATGCTGGGCAGCTCTCTTTATGGGGTGCACTCCTTGCACATGGGGCTCCCTTACATGGGGGACACTCTTGCATGGCATGGCACTCCTTGCATGCATCAGCACTGCATGTGGACCAGCTCCACACGGGTCAAGGAGGCCCGGGGTTTGAACCACAGACCTCCCATGTGGTAGACGGACACCCTAACCACTGGGCCAAGTCTGCTTCCCTGTAGCTATATTAAAGTCAGACAAAATAGACTTTAAATGCAAGAGAATTGTGAGAGACAAAGATGGATACTACATATCAGTGAAAGGGATAATCTTTCAAGAAGAAAGAACAATCATAAACATTCATGCCCCTAACAAGGGTGCCTTCTAATACATGAGGCAAACACTGGAAAAACTAAGTGAGGGAATAGATGCCTCTACAATTATAGTGGGGAACTGTAACACACCATTATCACCATTGGAGAGAATATCTCAAAAGAGAATCAATAAAGAAACAAAGACTTTGAACAAGATATTAGAGGATCTGGATGTAATAGACATATACAGAACATTACATCTAAATACAGCAGGATATACATTTTTCTCAAGTGCACATGGATCATTCTCGAAGATAGACCATATGCTAGGCCACAAAGAAAGGCTCAATGAATTCAGAAAGATCGAAATCTTACAAAATAATTTCTGTGACCAAAGGGGAGTGAAACTGGAAACCTGCAAGGGCCAGATGCCCAGATTTGGCACCAAGATACGAAAGTTAAACAACACACTCTTAGAAAAACAGTGGGTCAAGGAGGAAATCTCATCAGAAACCAGTGATTATCTTGAAACTAATGAAAATGATAACAGAACATATCAAAATGTATGGGATGCAGCAAAAGCTGTACTGAGAGGGAAATTCATAGTCATAAATTCATACATCAAAAAAGAAGAAAGAGGGAGGTGGGGCAAGATGATGTCTCAGTGAGTGCACCTTACGGTCTCTCCTGCGAAGAGGCAGCTGAGTGGTGTTGGAGTCTTGCTGGAGCAGGCTGTCTTGGGGACTTGCAGGGCAGAAGGTGTGTGGACATCAATTTGGAGAGAGAGTGGCAGAGGTGGTGCTTGCTAAAGGTAGAATTGTGGCTTACAAGTACAGAGGTTGGAAGCTGTGGACTGGTGGGACCCTTTCCCCTGGGTCTGGTGGCTGTGGTCTTTCCTGAGAACTGTTGGTTGTGCGGTGGCGTTCCTGGGTCCTGTGGTCCCTGGATGCATGGTCCTGAGGTGTGTGTCCCCTGAGCCCCCATAACCTGTGTTCCACAGACGTATGTGCCCTGGGTCTGCAGAATCCCGGACTTCCCTTTCCCAAGTTCAGCGCTCCTGGAGTTTTGGGATTGCCTTAGCCCTCTGGTTTTGGACTGACTCTGTGGGTGGGAAGGATTTGGTGGGGGGTGCAGTAGGGGGCCTGGCTAGTGTGAGTTCGATTTTCTGGTGTTTCCCCCTGCCTTTTTTTGTTGTTTGTTTCTTTTTTTCTTTTTTGCACTTGGAGGAGCATACCGGCTGGCTTGGGGAGAGTCTGGGAAGAAAAGAGTGGCGAATCTGCTGAGAAAGTCCTATTCACCTGGGATAGGAAACTTGGCCTGTGAGAAAGTGGAGTAAAAAAATCAACTAGCCCTCTCATAGCACACCTAAAGGAGAGGGACTGTAGGAGGTGCTTTCCAAGCCTCCTATAGCATACTTGGGGTCCCTGGTGAGGTGTGGAAATTAATAGTCATTGCTTTCTGTGCAGAGCCGATTCAACAAGGACACACTTGAATATCCTACCAGACCTCTCAAGCAGCTTTCCTGCTGCCTGGGAGAGAGGGAAGTGAGGAAGGGAGAAAAGGGGGATCATCAGATCCCTAAGCATTATATTTAACTACAAACAAGAGTCCTTGCTTGAAATTTTCCCTAGTACTTGGTTGGTTTTCCTTGTTTTTCCTCCCTCTTTATCCCCCCAAGGCCCTTTTTCTTTCTTTCTCTTTTTCTTTTTCCTGCTTACTTCCCCACCCTTTTTGGCCCTTTTTCTCTCTTTCTTTCTTTTTACACTTTCTTATTCTTCTTACATTAGGTGCTGCGGGGAGCACTTCATATTTGCTGTATTTCCTCATCCTCCATTTACTCTTTTCTGTGTGTATTGATTTTGGCCACCAACACTATTACCTTTCCTCTACATCTTTCTATCCTCCATCATTGATGGTATCTCTTCCATTACACATCTCTTTGTTTGCCCCCCTAGTTTTTTACTTTTTATTACTAATACCTTCATTCTGTTTCCTGCCTTATATTCACTCATTATATTATCGTCCTCTCTTTCTCTTTACCTCTCTCCTGAACACAGCAGGCCTTTTAATTCACACTGTATTCCTCCTCATATTCAGATTTTTATGTACCATACTTTTCTTTTTTTTTTCTTTTCTTTTTTTTATTTTTTATTGACTTTGTAATAATATTACATTAAAAATATATATGTGAGGTCCCATTCAACCCCACCCCCCCACCCCCCCTCTCCCCCCCCCCCCAACAACACTCGTTCCCATCATCATGACACATCCATTGGATTTTGTACCATACTTTTCTTACTGTTATAACTCTATATACCTGACATGAGTCTAATATCCTTTCTCCTATATCTCACATGGTTCCTCTGTTAATATTTACTATCAATACTACTAGTATTCATTTTCTTTTCTTACTCCTTTTGCTTTCTCTGGCCCTAGTATTTTCCTTCAAGTGAACTTAGCCAACAACAAGGAAACAAAATAATAAGAAGAAAGTGACAAAGAGAAGGCTTAACACGCACACAAAAACAACTAATTAAACTCCAAAATAGACAAAGAAGCTAAACAACTGACTAAAACCATCAAGATAAAATGATGACCAGAGAGAAACAAAAACCTACAAACCAAACCAATAATCAGGAAAACATGCCCCAATCCAATGAACAAATTGAAAACCAGAAAGAGGAGCAGAACATTGAACAAGTAATTAGAGATCTCAAAATATATATTAGGAACCAATTTGATGAGGTGAAGGAAGAGATTAAGAATATGAAGAAAACATGGAAACGGACTTGGCCCAGTAGTTAGGGTGTCCATCTACCACATGGGAGGTCCACGGTTCAAACCCCAGGCCTCCTTGGCCCATGTGGAGCTGGCCCATGCGCAGTGCTGATGCACACAAGGAGTGCCCTGCCATGCAGGGGTGTCCCTGCTTAGGGGAGCTCCATGCGCAAGGAGTGCGCCCCAGAAGGAGAGCCACCCAGTGTGATAGAAAGTGCAGCCTGCCCAGGAATGGTGCCGGCCACACTTCCTGTGCCACTGACGACAACAGAAGCGGACAAAGAAACAAGACGCAGCAAATAGACACAGAGAACAGACAACTGGGTGGGGGGGGGAAATAAAATAAAATAAATAAATCTTTAAAAAAAGAATATGAAGAAAACAATTGGAGAGAATACAGAAGAAATTGCATTCATACGCAAAAATATAATGATATGATGGTGATGAACAGCACAATTCAAGAAATCAAAAATACACCCTCAGTAAATAACAGGGGACTCAAAGAGGCAGAGGAGAGTTTAAGTGATGTGGAAGACAGTACATCTGAAATAAAACAGAGTAGAACTGGTCGATAAAAACATAGAAAAAATCCAGCAGGGGCTTAGGAACCTGAATGACAAGGCAAAACGTGCAAACATATTATTATAGGCATCCCAGAAGAAGAGAAGGGAAAGGGGACAGAAGGGATGCTGGAGGAAATAATGCCTGAAAACTTCCCAAACCTATTGAGTGAGATGGATGTACATTTCCAGGAAGCACAACACACCTCAAATAGCATAAATCCCAACAGGCCTACCCCAAGACATATACTTGTCAAGTTATCCAATGCTCAAGACAAAGAGAAAATATGAAAAGCAGCAAGAGAAAAGAGAACCATCACATACAAAGGAGGCTCCATAAGATTAAGTGCTGATTTCTCAGCTGAAACCATGGAGGCAAGAAGACAGTGGTAGACAAGGTACTATAAGAAAAAAAATTTGCAACCAAGAATACTCTATTCAGCAAAGTTAGCATTCAAAAATGATGGAGAGTTCAAAATATTCACAGATAAACAGAAACTAAGAGAGTATGCCAACAAGAATTGTGCCCTTCAAGAAATACTAAAGGGTGTTCTGCAGGAAGAAAGAAAAAAACAAGATAGACAGAACTGGAGGAGAGTGTAAGATCAACTAAAAAGACCAAAACAGAAAAAGAAAATCAAACAGAATATGACAAACACAAATCCAAAGAAAGTATGGCTAATATAAGTAATTCCTTGAAAGTAATAACACTGAATGTCAATGGAATAAATTCACCTGTCAAGAGACTCAGACTGGAAGATTGGATAAGGAAATATGACCCATCTATATGCTGTCTGCAAGAAACACATCTTAGACACAGGGATTCAAGAAGGTTGAAAGTGAATGGCTGGAAAACAATCTTACAAGCAAACAATAACCAAAAAAGGGCAAAAATAGCTATATTAATATTAGACAAAATAGACTTTATTTTTTTTATTGACTTTGTAATAATATTACATTAAAAATATATATGTGAGGTCCCATTCAACCCCACCCCCCCACCGCCCCTCTCCCCCCCCCAACAACACTCGTTCCCATCATCATGACACATCCATTGGATTTGGTAAGTACATCTTTGGGCACCTCTGCACCTCATAGACAATGATTCACATCATGGCCCATACTCTCCTCCATTCCATCCAGTGGGCCCTGTGAGGATTTACAATGTCCGGTGATTACCTCTGAAGCACCATCCAGGGCAGCTACATGTCCCAAAGACGCCTCCACCTCTCATCTCTTCCTGCCTTTCCCCATACCCATCGTCCACCATGTCCACTTTTCCCAATCCAATGCCACCTCTTCTATGTGGACATTGGATTGGTTGTGTCCATTGCACCTCTATGTCAAGAGGAGGCTCAGATTCCACATGGATGCTGGATGCAATCCTCCCATTTTCAGTTGTAATCACTCTAGGGTCCATGGTGTGGTGGTTGTCCTTCTTCAACTCCATCTTAGCTGAGTGTGGTAAGTCCAATAGATCAGATTGTAGGTGCTGGAGTCTGCTGAGGCTCAGGACCTGGCTATCACATTGTCAGTCCAGAGATTCAAATCCCCTAAATATATCTTAAACCCCAACATTAACTGCACCTCCAGCACATTAGCATGAAAGTCTTATGAAGGGAGATCCCATCTGAGTCCAGATTCATCACACATAAACACCATTTCCAAAGAGGGGCCATCTGCCCTGGTAGTTAACCCCATCGGCCATGACCATAACTCCCATGGGTCTCTTTAGCCCTCAAAGGAACCAATATCTGGGGGTTGTATCTGCTTTATCTGTCTCTCTGACTCTGCTCAGTTGTGCATGAGGGCAATCCTTCTGCCAGCCTCCAGACTCTTTTTTAGAAACTCGTAGCCATATAAACTCATTTCTCCTTTCCATTTCCCCCTTACTTTAGGTCAAACAGCATTTTAAAGTCATGTTATTTTATGTAGACATGGATATTCTGCTGATCCGCATTGAACCTTCCATATAAGGTCATTTTCCAGTTGCATCATCAGTTGGTAGTTGATAGTGGTCCCTCGTTGCCAGGGAGGCTCATCCCCGGGTGTCATGTCCCACGCTGGGGGGAAGGCATTGCATTTACATGCTGAGTTTGGCTTCGAGACTGGCCACATTTGAGTAACATGAAGGCTGACAGGAGGAAATTCCCAGGCACAATGTTGCTCTAGGCCTTGTTCTTATTTTAGGTTTATCAGCTCACAAGCATAGTCATTAGAGTCAGGGGCTCACTGTTGAACCCTCACTCCCTCCCGGTCCCCGCCACTGTACCTGGGAGACTGTCGCTGCTCTCCTAGGGACCACGACAGAGCACCACTGGCCAGGAACCCAGTACCCCCCCTGCTGTGGTTTTTAATTGTTGCCACTATGAGTATATCCAAACATTACCATGCACCCTGGACATATGTTCTGTACAGCTCCCTGTCAGTCATATATCACCTGTCATTGGTATCCCATACCAGTATCCCTCCATTGCCATTGTTGAAACACTCTGTGATCCAGATCTCCCCGAAATTTGAAGCCCAATATAATGTCATGGTCCCTTACTAGGGAATGGCATATAGCGATGGGTTTAAAGGATAGATAAAGAACTTGGATAAAGTTAGAAAAAGAGCTTAGATAAAGAATGTTGACTTGAAAAAATTCCACATCCTATTTTTTTTCCCCCCCCCCTAATTATTCAGCTTTTCTTCACAGGAGTCCTAGACCACAGCAATGTATATATATAATATACAGCACTCCCACACATCCACCAGAAAACCTTTTCCCTTCCACAGTGATACTCTTACGCCCTATTCATATCATATTTACTTAAAGTGATGTACAGAGTCTGAGACATTAGCTTTCTAACAAGGTGACATCTGTGCTTACATTATGGTGCATACTTTAGGATACACAGTTCTTTACATTTTTAGTTATCCTATGTTTTACATTATGGTTTACATTATCAGTCTGTCATCTCCTATATGTTATGGTGTAATGTTGCATGTTTTATTTTATGTTTTTTTAAATTTTTTTATTTTTTATTGACTTTGTAATAATATTACATTAAAAATATATATGTGAGGTCCCATTCAACCCCACCCCCCCCACCCCCCCTCTCCCCCCCCCCAACAACACTCGTTCCCATCATCATGACACATCCATTGGATTTGGTAAGTACATCTTTGGGCACCTCTGCACCTCATATACATTGGTTCACATCATGGCCCATACTCTCCTCTATTCCATCATGTAGGCCCTGTGAGGATTTACAATGTCCGGTGATTACCTCTGAAGCACCATCCAGGGCAGCTCCATGTCCCGAAGACGCCTCCACCTCTCATCTCTTCCTGCCTTTCCCCATACCCTTTGTCCATTATGTCCACTTTTCCCAATCCAATGCCACCTCTTCTATGTGGACACTGGATTGGTTGTGTCCATTGCACCTTTATGTCAAGAGGAGGCTCAGATTCCACCTGGATGCTGGATGCAATCCTCCCATTTTCAGTTGTAATCACTCTAGGCTCCATGGTGTGGTGGTTGTCCTTCTTCACCTCCATCTTAGCTGAGTGTGGTAAGTCCAATAAATCAGATTGTAGGTGCTGGAGTCTGTTGAGGCTCAGGATCTGGCTATCACAGTAATCCTCTTTCATTCTTCTTCATATGGATATCCAGTTCTCCAGGCACCATTTGTTGAATAGGCCACTCTCTCCCAGTTGAGAGGGTTTGGTGGCTTTATCGAATATTATGTGGCTGTATATGTGAGGTTCTATATCAGAGCTTTCAGTTCGATTCCATTGTTCTATGTGTCTCTCCTTATGCCAATACCATGCTGTTTTCACCACCGTAGCTTTGTAGTATGTTTTGAAGTCAGGTAGTTTGATTCCTCCAATTTTGTTTTTCTTTTTCAATATGTCTTTGGCTATTCGGGGTCTCTTTCCTTTCCAAATAAATTTCATAGTTAGTTTTGCTAGTTCCTTAAAGAAGTCTGTGTTGACTTTTATTGGGATTGCATTGAATGTGTAGATCAGTTTTGGTAGGATAGACATCTTAATAATATTCAGTCTTCCTATCCATGAACAGGGAATATTCTTCCATTTATTTAGGTCTTTGATTTCCTTGAACAGTCTTGTATAGTTCTCGGTGTATAAGTTTTTTACCTCTTTAGTGAAATTTATTCCTAAGTATTAGATTTTTTTACTTACTATTGTGAATGGTATTTGTTTCTTGATTTCCTCCTGATCTTGCTCATTATTGGTGTACAGAAATGTTACTGATTTTTGCGCATTGATCTTATAACCTGCGACTTTACTAAACTCATTTATGAGTTCTAGAAGTTTTGTTGTAGATCTCTCAGTGTTTTCTATGTATAGGATCATGTCATCTGCAAATAATGAAATTTTGACTTCTTCCTTTCCAATTTGAATGCGTTTTATATCTGGTTCTTTCCTCAGTGCTCGAGCAAGTACTTCTAAGACAATGTTAAATAGGAGCGGAGACAATAGGCATTTTTGTCTTGTTCCTGAGTTTAGAGGGAAGGGTTTTAGGATTTCTCCATTGTAAACAACGTTGGCTTTAGGCTTTTCATATATACTCTTTATCATGTTCAAAAAATTTCCTTGTATTCCAATCTTTTGGAGTGTTTTTATCAAGAAAGGGTGCTGTATTTTGTCAAATGCTTTTTCTGCATCTATAGATATAATCATGTGACTTTTTTCCTTCAATCTGTTTATATGGTGTATTACGTTGATTGATTTTCTTATGTTGAACCATCCTTGCATACTGGGAATGAATCCCACTTGGTCGTGGTGTATAATTCATTTAATGTGTTGTTGAATACGATTAACAAGTATTTTGTTAAGTATTTTTGTGTCTAGGTTCATTAGAGAAATTGGTCTGTAATTTTCCTCTCTTGTGGTGTGTTTGGTTAGCTTTGGTACTAGGGTAATGTTGGCATCATGGAAGGAATTCGGCAATGTTCCTTCTGTTTTGATTTTTTGGAATAATTTCAGCAGGATTGGTGTTAGTTCTTTCCAGAATGTTTTGTAGAATTCACCTGTGAAGCTCTCTGGCCCTGGGCCCTTCTTAGTTGGGAGATTTTTACTGACTGATTCTATCTCTCTGCTTGTGATTGGTTTGTTAAGATCATCAATTTCTTCTTTCATCAATATGGGTTGCTTATGTGTTTCTAGGAATTTGTCCATTTCCTCTAAATTGTCATTTTTGTTGGAATATAGTTTTTCAAAGTATCCTCTTATGATAGTCTTTATTTCTGTGGGGTCAGTGGTGATATTGCCTTTCTCATTTCTTATTTTGTGTATTTGCATCTTCTCTCTTTTGTTAGTCTTGCTAAAGGTCTGTCAATTTTGTTGATCTTCTCAAAAAACCAGCTCTTGGTCTTGTTTATCTTTTCAAGTGCTTTCTTATTTTCTATTTCATTTAGTTCTGCTATTATCTTTGTTATTTCCTTCCTTCTTCTTCCTGTGGGGTTACTTTTTTGTTTTTCTATTTCCTTCAAATGTGCAGTTAATTCTTCAATTTTTGCTCTTTCTTCTTTTTTGATATATGAATTTATGGCTATAAATTTCCCTCTCAGTACTGCTTTTGCTGCATCCCATAAATTTTGGTATGTTGTGTTATCATTATCATTTGTTTCAAGGTAGTCATTGATTTCTTTTGCGATTTCCTCTTTGACCCACTGTTTTTCTAAGAGTGTGCTGTTTAATTTCCAAATTGTGGTATGAAACCTGGGCCTCTGTCCCTTGCAAATCTCCAGCTTGACTCCACTGTGGTAAGAGATATTGTTTTGTATGATTTCAAACTTTCTGAATTCATTCAGCCTTTCTTTGTGGCCTAGCATATGGTCTATCTTGGAGAATGATTCATGTGCGCTTGAGAAAAATGTATATCCTGCTGTGTTTGGGTGTAATGATCTATGTATGTCTATTAGATCCAGCTCCTCTAATATACTGTTCAAATGTTTTGGTTTTTTAGTGATTCTCTTTTGAGATGTTCTGTCCAAGGTAGATAGTGGTGTATTAAAATCCCCCACTATAATTGTAGATGCATCTATTGTTTCACTTAGTTTTTCCAGCATTTGCCTCACGTATTTAGAGGCACCCTTGTTAGGAGCATAAATATTTATGATTGTTCAATCTTCTTGACAGATTTTCCCTACCACTAAAATGTAGTATCCTTCTTTGTCTCTCACAATTGTTTCACATTTAAAGTCTATTTTGTCTGATATTAATATAGCTACTCCTGCCTTTTTTTGGTTATTGTTTGCTTGTATGATTGTTTTCCAGCCATTCACTTTCAATCTCCATGCGTCTCTGGGTCTAAGATGTGTCTCTTGTAGACAGCATATGGATGGGTCATATTTCCTTATCCAATGTCCCAGTCTGAATCTTTTGATAGGTGAGTTTAATCCATTGACATTCAGTGTTATTACTTTCAAGGAATTATTTGTGCTAGCCATATTTTGATTGTATTTGTATTTGTCATATTTTGTTTGTATTTTTTTCCTTCTATTTTTGTCTTTTTTTGTTGCTTTTATACTCTCCTCCAACTCTGCCTGTCCTGTTTTTTCCTTTCTTCCTGCAGAGCTCCCTTTAGAATTTCTTGAACGGGAGGTTTCTTGTTGGTATACTCTTTCAGTTTCTGTTTATCTGTGAATATTTTGAACTCTCCATCATGTTTGAATGCTAGTTTAGCTGGATAGAGTATTCTTGGTTGGAAATTTTTTTCCTTTAGTACCTTGAGTATATCATACCACTGCCTTCTTGCCTCCATGGTTTCAGATGAGAAATCAGCACTTAATCTTATGGAGCCTCCCTTGTATGTGATGGTTTTCTTTTCTCTTGCTGCTTTTAGGATTTTCTCTTTGTCTTGAGGATTGGATAATTTGACAAGTATATGTCTTGGGGTGGGCCTGTTGGGGTTTATGATATTTGGGGTGCATTGTGCTTCTTGGATATGTACATTTGTCTCTTTCAGTAGATTTAGGAATTTTTCAGCCATTAGTTCCTGCAACACTCCTTCTGACCCCTTTCCCTTCTCTTCTCCTTCTGGGATGCCTATAATACATATGTTTGTGCATTTTGCATTGTCATTCAGGTCCCTAAGTCTTAGCTGGATTTTTTTCTATCTTTTTATCGATCAATTCTACTATCTGTTTGATTTCTGATGTACTGTCTTCCACATCGCTAATTCCCTCCTCTGCCTCTTCCAATCTGCTGCTATTTGCTGTGAGTGTATTTTTGATTTCTTGAACTGTGGTGTTCATTCCCATCATATCTTTTATCTTTTTGCATATGTCTGCAATTTTCTCTCCAAGTGTTGTCTTCATATTGTTAAACTCTTCGTTTTCTTCATTAAGTTTGTCTCTGATATATGTTCTGAGATCTTTAATTACTTGTGCGAAGTTCTGCTCCCCTTCATGGTTTTTAGTTTGTTCATTGGATTCAGCCATATTTTCCTGATTACTGGTTTGGTTTGTAGATTTTTGTTGCTGTCTGGTCATCATTTTATCATGACAGGTTAATCAGTTCCTTGGCTTCTTTCTCTAGTCTTGGGAATTAATTAGCTGTTGTTCTTGTGTAAGTGTTATATCTTCCCTCTGTCACTTTGTTCTTCTTATTCTAATTTCTTGTTGTTGGCTGAGTTCACTTTGAAGGAAAATATTAGGGCCAGGGAAAGGCAGTTGTGTAAAAAAGGAAAATGTGTAAAGTAATATTGGTAAAAAATGTTAACAGAGCAATAATATGAGATCTGGGAGGATGGATATTAGATTCATGTATGTTGTGTAGAGTTATACAAGTAGAGTACCTATAATGAGGTAGTCGCCTGAATATGGGAGGAATATGGTGTGAATTAAAAAGTTATTTTTTTCGTGAGACAGGGAAAGAGAAAAGAAAGGCAATAGTTTCAAGAGTGGATAAAAGACAGAAAACAAAACAAAGGTATTAGAAATTAAAAGTTAGACAGTTTGGGGATCAAAGAAAGGGAGGTGGAATATAGGAGAGACAGTTGATGATGGAGGATATCACAATCAGGGGAAAAGGGATAGTGTAGGTGGCCTAAATCAATTCACACAGAAATGAGGCAATGGAGGATGAGGAAATCCAGCAAATGTGAGGTGTTCCCTGCAGCACCAATTGTATAATTAAGGTAAAATAAAATAAGAAGAAAAAGAGGGAAAAGAGAGAACAAAAGAGAAGAAAGAAAGAAAGAAAAAGGGGGATGGATAAAGAAAACAGAGGGAAACAAGTAAGGAAAAGAAAATAAGAAAGAAAGCAACAACAACAGCAACAACAAAAAACCCCTAAATAAATGAAAAAAAGACCTTGGGGGATACAATGGGAGAAAAGACTCGGAGATAATGCAATATTAGCAACCAGGACAATAAAAAATAATAAAAAATAATAAACAAGAGAAAAAGGAAAGAGGAAAAAAACCCGCCAACATTGAGGGCTAGGACAATCAAGGACCTCAGATGGACCTCCGGGCATTGGGGATTCAGGGATGGGATGTCTGTGCTATTGCAGACTCAAGAGGTTTGAGTCTCTGGGGTGTGGGCCACCAGGGTTTAGGGGACACAGGCCTGGCAACCTCAAATCCGGTTAACAGGGAGACTGGGAGCACTGCAGTGCAACACAGCCTTTAGGGATCCCTGCAGCTGGGTGCCAGCCCTATGGGGGTGGTCACATCTGCAAACTCTGACCTCTGTGTCAGAAACCCGCAATTCCCCCTGTCACTAGAGTCTCTTCTGTCGCTGTATCATCAATTCGCCTTGAGGAGACCTCCCACCCTGCAATCCCCCAAAACAGCCTGCTGGGGGTGCCTCTATATTGCAGCCAATTTAAGGATGCTGCAGATCAGCAGCTAGGCCTAGGGGGTGGGGCTGTAGCCGGAAGTGCTGATATCAGTGTCAGAAACCCAAAATCCCATGCCTCGCAAAAGATTCACCTAATCAGCTTCCAGATGCCTCCCACACTGCAAGTCCTGGCAAGAGCCTCCTGGTGATGCCTCTTTATCGTGAGTGATTTAAGGATGCTGCAGTTCAGTAGCCAGGCCTACAGGGCGGGGCTTTAGCTGGAAGAGCTGATATTCATGTCAGAAATCCAAAATTCCATGCCTTGCAAAAAACTCTGTCTCACCAAATCGGTTTCCGAAGGCCTCTTGCCCTGCAAGCCCCTGAATAGCCCGCTCAGGGCTTATGAATGCCCCAGCACTGCAGAGCCTCCAGGAATTGCCGCCATGGTGCCGTGGTGCCATCTGCCCCAGGGGGGAGCATCCTGTGTGCAGCCCCTATCTCCGTGTAAGAGAGCCTCAATTTTACCTTTTACACAAATCTTCTCTGTTACCATCCCACCAAATCGATGTCCAGACACTTCCTGCCCTGCAAAATCCTGAAACAGTCTGGTCCTGAAGAATTTCCAAAGCTGCCCAGCTGCTTCTTTGCAGGAGAGACTATAAGGTGCACTCACTCAGACACCATCTTGCCCCGCCCCCTTAACTTTAGTTTTAAAATTGAAAATCCATTAACGAAGAATTTTTTTCTTTTTCTGGTAGGATATATCTTCTGCTTTCCTGGAAAGGGTGAATTTACATCATTTGACAAACCTCTTTCCAGTTTATTTTGTTGTTCTTTCTTTATTTACTTTTTTTTTGTGCCAAAATAAAAAATAAAAATTTCAAACACTATTTTCATTCTCAGGGGAAAAAAATTACATAGTTCCCTGGTGGCCATGTGGAACAGGGGCGGTGGTCGTATGTTGGGTCTAACTTCTATCTGCAGACACAATGTGGGTCTTAAAGACTCAACCAACTATTTTGACTAGTAATGACAGAAACTGTAACACTGATGTGGAGAAAATGGCCACTGTAGTTGCTGAGGGCAGGGAAAGGGAAGAAGAGATGTGATGTGGGGGCATTTTCAGGACTTCGAGTTGTCTCAAGTGATATTGCGGGGACAGATGCTGGACATTATATATTTTGCCATAACCCACTGAAGGTACTGGGAGAGAGTATAATCTACAATGTAAACTATAATCCATGCAGTGCAGCAGTGCCCCAAAATGTTTTCACTAAATGCAATGAAGTTGCCACAATGATGAAAGAAGTTGTGGGAGGACTGGAAGGGTGGGGAGTGGAGTGTATGGGAATTCCATATTTTAAAAAATTATTGAAGTATATCACTCATACATTAACAATAAGTGTATAATAATAGTTGTGAACTTACAAAACAAACATATATAACATCAAACAGGACTCTCATAACTCACTCTGCCACCAATAACCTGAATTGTTATTAAACCTTTTTAACTGATTAAAGAACACTGTTAAAATATTAGTGCTAAATAAAATATTTTTCCCCAACCAATCCTGTTATCTTTATTTCACTTATGTATGAACATACATAAACAATTAAGTGTATAGTAAAAGCTGTGAAGTTAAAAAGCAAACATGCATAATATCATACAGGGGTCCCATACATCAACCCTCCACCAACACCTTGCATTGTCATGAGATGTTTGTTACAAATTATGAAAGAACCCTGTCAAAATCTTACTACTAATCATAGTTCTTATCTTACATTTGGTGTGTTTTCCCCCAACCCAATTATTATTTTTAAAATATATTTTTTATGACAGAAGTTGTAAACTTATAAAACAATCATGCACATGTGCAGAATTCCCAAACAACACACCTACATCCACACACCACACTGTGATGGAACATTTGCTACAGATAAGAAAATGCCATCTGATTGTTAACATGTCCATGGTGTACATTTGGCTCACAATTTCCATACAGCCTCAGTATCAACACAGGACATCTTTCACATAGATACAAGAATATTATATTAATACTACTAACCACAGTCCATAGGTTACTCCAGCTGTATTTTTCCCATGCTTCTCCACATTCCCAACACCCTGCAGTAGAGAAATACATTTGCTCTAGCAAAGAAAGGACACTCTTGCATCTGTACCATCAACCACAATTCTCATCCACCTCTTGGTTTACTGTGCTATCCAGTTCCTAGATTATCCTCCAGCATTCTGTCAACTGGCATTTACATAACTAGACTATCGTTTTCAGTCACATCCCCATTTATAAACTAGTTGTTACTATTTGTTACCATTCACTCTATACATTTCCACACTTTTAGAGTAAATCTAATTAAAACTTCTACATACATTAAAAATCAGTAGTCCACTTAGTTCTCCTCTTATCTCCTTTAAGAATCCACCACCTACTACCAGGTCTTGAAGATATTTTCCTACAATTTCTTCTAGAAGTTTTATGGTTCTTGCTTTTATTTTTAGGTCTTTTTGCTCCATTTTGAGTTAATCTTTGGATAAGGTGTGAGATAGGGGTCCTCTTTCCTTCTTTCAGCTATGGATATCCAATTCTTTCAGCACCATTTGTTGAATGGATTTTTCTGCCTGAGCTGTGTGAGTTTGACAGGTTAGTCAAAAATCACTTGACCATAATTGTGAGGGTCTGTTTCTGAACCATAAATTTGGTTCCATTGGTCTATTGTGTCTGTCTTTAGGTCAGTACCATGCTGTTTTTACCACTATAGGTAGGTATTATGATTTAAAGTCTGGAGATGAGGGTTCACTTTTCCTTTTTATGATGTTTCTGGCTATCCAGGACTCCTTACCCTTCCAAATAAACTTATTGATCAGGTTTTTCAATTTTTTCTTTAATGCTGTTGGAATTTTTATTGGGATTGCATTATATCTGTATATCAATTTGAGTAGAACTGACATCTTAATGATATTTAGTCTTCCAATTCATGAGCATGGAATGTTCTTCCAGTTATTTAGAGCTTTTAAAATTTGTTTTAACATTGAGTTGCAGTTTTCTGAATACAAGAGCTTTACTTCATTGGTTAAGTTTTTCCTATTTAAGTTTTATCTGTCATTTTTTGAGAATTTTCACCATTCTTTTGACACTTTTATTTTTATTGATATGATTGTCATTTTTACACTCTCTTCCAGGCCCTTCTCTCCTGTCATTTCTTTTCAGGCTCTAGCACACCCTTTAGTATTTCCTGAAAATCTGATCTCTTGTTTAGTAATTCTCTGTTTCCGTTTATCTGTGAATATTCCAATTTTGTACTCATTTTTTCTTCTTTATTTACTTTTAAATGTTACATTCAAAAATATGTGGTTCCCATATACTCCCTGCCCCCCCTACCCCACTCCTCCCACAACAACCTCTTCCATCATTGCAGCACATCTACTGCACCTGGCAAATACATTTTGGAGCACTGCTGCACCACATGGACAGTGGTCTACATTGTAGCCTACACTCTCCCCCATGAGTGGGCCATGGCAGGACACACAATCTCCAGCATCTGTCCCTGCAGCACCACCCAGGACAACTCCAAATCCTGAAAATGCACCCACATCATATCTCTTCTTCACTCTCCCTACCATCAGAAGCTACTGTGGCCAATTTCTCCACATCAATATTACAATTTCTTCCCTTACTAATCACAATAGTTCCCCAGCAGACCAGTAAGTCCACTCCAATCTATACTCTATTCCTCCACACTGTGGACCCTGGGATGGTTAAGTCCAGTTCCCCTCTACATCAAGAGGGGGCTAACCCTCATTTTTAAAATTTGTCTTTTTTTTTTAATGTTACATTCAAAAAACATGAGGCCCCCATATACCCCTCACCCCCTCCTACCCCCATAACAATAACCTCCTCCATCATCATGAGACATTCATTGCATTTGATGAATACATCTCTGAGCACTGCTGCACCTCATGGTCAATGGCCCACACCATAGCCCACACTCTCCCACAGTCCAGCCAGTGGGCCATGGGAGGACATACGATGTCCAGTAACTATCCCTGCAGCATCACCCAGGACAACTCCAAGTCCCAAAATCACCCCCACATCACATCTCTTCCTCCCACTCCCTACCCCCAGCAGCCACCATGGCCACTTTCTCCACACCAATGCCACATTTTCTTCGATTACTAATCACAATAGTTCATGAATAGAATATCAGTAAGTCCACTCTAATCTGTACTCTATTCCTCCATCCTGTGGACCTTAGAATGGTTGTGTCCACTCCACATCTATATCAAGAGGGGGCTTAGATTCCACATGGATGCTGGATGCAATTCTCCTGCTTTCTTTTTTTTTTATTGACTTTGTAATAATATTACATTAAAAATATATATGTGAGGTCCCATTCATCCCCACCCCCCCACCCCACCTCTCCCCCCCCCCGAGCAACACTCCCTCCCATCATCATGACACATCCATTGGATTTGGTAAGTACATCTTTGGGCACCTCTGCACCTCATAGTCAGTGGTCCACATCATGGCCCATACTCTCCCCCATTCCATCCAGTGGGCCCTGTGAGGATATACAATGTCCGGTGATTGCCTCTGAAGCACCATCCAGGGCAGCTCCATGTCCCAAAGATGCCTCCACCTCTCATCTCTTCCTGCCTTTCCCCATACCCATCAGCCACCATGTCCACTTTTCCCAATCCAATGCCACCTCTTCTATGTGGACATTGGATTGGTTGTGTCCATTGCACCTCTATGTCAAGAGGAGGCTCAGATTCCACATGGATGCTGGATGCAATCCTCCCACTTTCAGTTGTAATCACTCAAGGCTCCATGGTGTGGTGAGTGTCCTTCTTCAACTCCATCTTAGCTGAGTGTGGTAAGTCCAATAAAACAGACTGTAGGTGCTGGAGTCTGTTGAGGCTCAGGACCTGGCTATCACATAGTCAGTCCAGAGATTCAAATCCCCTAAATATATCTTAAACCCCAACATTAACTGCACCTCCAGCACATTAGCATGAAAGTCTTATGGAGGGAGATCCCATCTGAGTCCAGATTCATCACACATAAACACCATTTCCAAAGAGGGGCCATCTGCCCTGGTAGTTAACCCCATTGGCCATGACCATAACTCCCAAGGGTCTCTTTAGCCCTCAAAGGAACCAATATCTGGGGGTTATATCTGCTTTATCTGTCTCTCTGACTCTGCTCAGTTGTGCATAAGGGCAATCCTTCTGCCAGCCTCCAGACTCTTTTTTAGAAACTCGTAGCCATATAAACTCATTTCTCCTTTCCATTTCCCCCTTACTTTAGATCAAACAGCATTTTAAAGTCATGTTATTTTATGTAGACAGGGATATTCTGCTGATCCGCATTGAACCTTCCATATAAGGTCATTTTCCAGTTGCATCATCAGTTGGTAGTTGATAGTGGTCCCTCGTTGCCAGGGAGGCTCATCCCCGGGTGTCATGTCCCACGCTGGGGGGAAGGCATTGCATTTACATGCTGAGTTTGGCTTCGAGACTGGCCACATTTGAGTAACATGAAGGCTGACAGGAGGAAATTCCCAGGCACAATGTTGCTCTAGGCCTTGTTCTTATTTTAGGCTTATCAGCTCACAAGCATAGTCATTAGCATCAGGGGCTCACTGTTGAACCCTCACTCCCTCCCGGTCCCCGCCACTGCACCTGGGAGACTGTTGCTGCTCCCCTAGGGACCACAACAGAGCACCACTGGCCAGGAACCCAGTACCCCCCCTGCTGTGGTTTTTAATTTTTACCACTATGAGTATATCCAAACATTATCATGCACCCTGGACATATGTTCTGTACAGCTCCCTGTCAGCCATATATCACCTGTCGATGGCATCCCATACCAGTATCCCTCCATTGCCATTGTTGAAACACTCTGTGATCCAGAACTACCCAAAATTTGAAGCCCAATATAATGTCAGGGTCCCTTACTATGGAATGGCATATAGGGATGGGTTTAAAGGTTAGATAAAGAACACGTGTTTACTTGGAAAAAATTCTACATCCTATCTTTTCCTTTTTTTTTTTCCCCCCCTAATTATTCAGCTTCTCTTCACAGGAGCCCTAGACCACAGCAATGCATATATATAATATACAGCACTTCCATACATCCACCAAAAAACCTTTTCCCTTCCACAGCGATACTCTTACACACTATTCACATCATATTTACTTAACGTGATGTACAGAGTCTGAGACACTAGCTTTCTAACAAGGTGACATCTGTGCTTACATTATGGTGCATACTTTAGGATACACAGTTTATTACATTCTTAGTTATCCTATGTTTTACATTATGGTTTACATTATCGGTCTGTCATCTCCTATATGTTATGGTGTAATATTACATGTTTTATATCCAACCTTGTGTATTCTCAAGAAACTCCTCTCTTACCCCCCATTTACCTTGGTTACACACATTTAATGTCCATTTTCCCTTCCACCTTGGTGCCCACAGTGACAGCCAACCTCCATTTCCTGAGGAGCGCCTTCCAGAGATAGATGGAATAGTGTTCAGGGCCTAACTTGCTCAACTGCCCCAATGCCCTGGGAGCCACCCTTTCTCTCGAGGGATACAGTTCCCTCTATTTGATGGCATTAGTCCTCCCCAGGATGTGGGTCCACCCCCACTCTCACTACTTGGGTTTCTACCCCATGGTGTCACCCACTCTGGCAGAATGAGCATTTAGACATTCCCCAGGAGCCCGTCCTGCATCAGACCCTCCCCTCCGAGCATTCTAAACAGGTAACCCTCTTTATTATATTTTGATATGATTTTCTCGGCATTTTACTCTCCACCAACACCTGACCCTCTCCTGTGTTCGTATGCTACCCCTCCCTCCCCCCACTTTTGGGCAACGTTACCCATCCGTCCCTCCCCAGCCACCCTCAAACCCGCAAAGCCCCAACCAAAGGCAACGCCTTGCCCCCCTTTTATCTCTTCTTTGTGTTCATACTTACCACCATCTCGTCTTAAATTCCACCCTTGCAGACATCGGCTCATATCCTTCCTCCACCCTCCGATTTCCTATAATCCTATCGTTCAGTCTCTTGCTATCTAGGGCAGCTTGTTTATTTCATATCATTGAGGTCATGTAGTATTTGTCCTTCAATGTCTGGGTTGCTTCACTCAACATAAGGTTCTCAAGATTCATCCATGGTATCACATGTGTTTGTAGTGTGTTTGTTCTTACAGCCAAGTAGTATTCCATTGTGTGTATATACCACATTTTATTGATCCACTCATCTGTTGATTGGCATTTGGGTTGATTCCAACTTTTGGCAATAGTGAACAATGCTGCTATGAACATTGGTGTACATATATTGGTTTGTGTCCTTGTTTTCAGTTCTGCTGGGTATATACCCAGCAGTGGTATTGCTGGGTCATATGGCAAATCTTTGGCTAGTTTTTTGAGAAACCGCCATACTGTCCTCCAGAATGGTTGGATCCTTCTGCATTCCCACCAGCAGTGGATGAGTGTTCCCCTTCCTTCACATCCTCTCCAGCACTTGTATTCTTCTGTTTTTTTCATAGCTGCCAATCTTATGGGTGTAAGATGGTATCTCACTGTAGTTTTGATTTGCATTTCCCTGATAGCTAGAGATTTGGAACATTTTTTCATGTGCTTTCTTGCCATTTGTATTTCTTCTTTGGAGAAGTGTCTATTTAAGTCTTTTTCCCATTTTTTAAATGGGTTGTTTATCTTTTTATTTTCAAGATATAGGAGTTCTTTATATATGCAAGTTATAAGTTTCTTATCAGATATATGATTGCCAAATATTTTCTCCCACTGTGTGGGCTCCCTTTTTACTTTCTTGACGAAGTCCTTTGAGGTGCAGAAGGCTTTAATTTTGAGGAAGTCCCATTTATCTATTAGTTCTTTTGCTGCTCGTGCTTTTGGTGAGATATTCATAAATCCATTTCCTATTACAAGGTCCTGTAGATGTTTCCCTGCACTGTTTTCTAAGGTTTTTATGGTCTTGGCTCTTATATTTAGGTCTTTGATCCATCTTGAGTTGATCTTTGTATAAGGTGTGAGATGGTAATCCTCTTTCATTCTTCTACATATGGCTATCCAGTTCTCCAGACAGCATTTGTTGAATAGGCCACTCTCTCCCAGTTGAGAGGGTTTGGTGGCTTTATCAAATATTATGTGGCTGTATATGTGAGGTTCTATATCAGAGCTTTCAATTCGATTCCATTGGTCTATGTGTCTCTCCTTATGCCAATACCATGCAGTTTTCACCACCGTAGCTTTGTAGTATGTTTTGAAGTCAGGTAGTGTGATTCCTCCAATTTCGTTTTTCTTTTTCAGTATGTCTTTGGCTATTCGGGGTCTCTTTCCTTTCCAAATAAATTTCATAGTTAGTTTTTCTAGTTCCTTAAAGAAGGCTGCGTTGATTTTTACTGGGATTGCATTGAATGTGTAGATCAGTTTTGGTAGGATAGACATCTTAATAATGTTCAGTCTTCCTATCCATGAACAAGGAATAGTCTTCCATTTATTCAGGTCTTCTTTGATTTCCTTGAACAATCTTGTATAGTTCTCGGTGTATAAGTTCTTTACCTCTTTAGTTAAATTTATTCCTAAGTATTTGATTTTTTTGTTCACTATTGTGAATGGTATTTGTTTCTTGATTTCCTCCTGATCTTGCTCATTATTGGTGTACAGAAATGCTACTGATTTTTGCGCATTGATCTTATAACCTGCGACTTTACTAAACTAATTTATGAGTTCTAGAAGTTTTGTTGTAGATCTCTCAGTGTTTTCTATGTATAGGATCATGTCATCTGCAAATAATGAAATTTTGACTTCTTCCTTTCCAATTTGAATGCCTTTTATTTCTGGTTCTTGCCTCAGTGCTCGAGCAAGTACTTCTAAGACAATGTTAAATAGGAGCGGAGACAGTGGGCATCCTTGTCTTGTTCCTGAGTTTAGAGGGAAGGAGTCTAGGATTTCTCCATTGTAAACAATATTGGCTTTAGGTTTTTCATATATACTCTTTATCATGTTCAAAAAATTTTCCTTGTATTCCAATCTTTTGGAGTGTTTTTATCAAGAAAGGGTGCTGTATTTTGTCAAATGCTTTTTCTGCATCTATAGATATAATCATGTGACTTTTTTCCTTCAATCTGTTTATATGGTGTATTACGTTGATTGATTTTCTTATGTTGAACCATCCTTGCATACTGGGAATGAATCCCACTTGGTCGTGGTGTATAATTCATTTAATGTGTTGTTGAATACGATTAACAAGTATTTTGTTAAGTATTTTTGTGTCTAGGTTCATTAGAGAAATTGGTCTGTAATTTTCCTCTCTTGTGGTGTCTTTGGTTGGCTTTGGTACTAGGGTAATGTTGGCATCATAGAAGGAATTCAGCAATGTTCCTTCTGTTTCGATTTTTTGGAATAATTTCAGCAGGATTGGTGTTAGTTCTTTCCAGAATGTTTTGTACAATTCACCTGTGACGCTCTCTGGCCCTGGGCCCTTCTTAGTTGGGAGATTTTTACTGACTGATTCTATCTCTCTGCTTGTGATTGGTTTGTTAAGATCATCAATTTCTTCTTTCATCAATATGGGTTGCTTATGTGTTTCTAGGAATTTGTCCATTTCCTCTAAATTGTCATTTTTGTTGGAATATAGTTTTTCAAAGTATCCTCTCATGATAGTCTTTATTTCTGTGGGGTCAGTGGTGATATCGCCTTTCTCATTTCTTATTTTGTGTATTTGCATCTTCTCTCTTTTTTATTTTTTTTTTATTTTTTTTTATTGACTTTGTAATAATATTACATTAAAAATATATATGTGAGGTCCCATTCAACCCCACCCCCCCACCCCCCCTCTCCCCCCCCCAACAACACTCGTTCCCATCATCATGACACATCCATTGGATTTGGTAAGTACATCTTTGGGCACCTCTGCACCTCATATACATTGGTTCACATCATGGCCCATACTCTCCTCTATTCCATCATGTAGGCCCTGTGAGGATTTACAATGTCCGGTGATTACCTCTGAAGCACCATCCAGGGCAGCTCCATGTCCCGAAGACGCCTCCACCTCTCATCTCTTCCTGCCTTTCCCCATACCCTTTGTCCATTATGTCCACTTTTCCCAATCCAATGCCACCTCTTCTATGTGGACACTGGATTGGTTGTGTCCATTGCACCTTTATGTCAAGAGGAGGCTCAGATTCCACCTGGATGCTGGATGCAATCCTCCCATTTTCAGTTGTAATCACTCTAGGCTCCATGGTGTGGTGGTTGTCCTTCTTCACCTCCATCTTAGCTGAGTGTGGTAAGTCCAATAAATCAGATTGTAGGTGCTGGAGTCTGTTGAGGCTCAGGATCTGGCTATCACATTGTCAGTCCAGAGATTCAAATCCCCTAAATATATCTTAAACCCCAACATTAACTGCACCTCCAGCACATTAGCATGAAAGTCTTATGAAGGGAGATCCCATCTGAGTCCAGATTCATCACACATAAACACCATTTCCAAAGAGGGGCCATCTGCCCTGGTAGTTAACCCCATCGGCCATGACCATAACTCCCATGGGTCTCTTTAGCCCTCAAAGGAACCAATATCTGGGGGTTGTATCTGCTTTATCTGTCTCTCTGACTCTGCTCAGTTGTGCATGAGGGCAAACCTTCTGCCAGCCTCCAGACTCTTTTTTAGAAACTCGTAGCCATATAAACTCATTTCTCCTTTCCATTTCCCCCTTACTTTAGGTCACACAGCATTTTAAAGTCATGGTATTTTATGTAGACATGGATATTCTGCTGATCCGCATTGAACCTTCCGTATAAGGTCATTTTCCAGTTGCATCATCAGTTGGTAGTTGATAGTGGTCCCTCGTTGCCAGGGAGGCTCATCCCCGGGTGTCATGTCCCACGCTGGGGGGAAGGCATTGCATTTACATGCTGAGTTTGGCTTCGAGACTGGCCACATTTGAGTAACATGAAGGCTGACAGAAGGAAATTCCCAGGCACAAAGTTGCTCTAGGCCTTGTTATTATTTTGGGTTTATCAGCTCACAAGCATAGTCATTAGTATCAGGGGCTCACTGTTGAACCCTCACTCCCTCCCGGTCCCCGCCACTGTACCTGGGAGACTGTCGCTGCTCCCCTAGGGACCACGACAGAGCACCACTGGCCAGGAACCCAGTACCCCCCCTACTGTGGTTTTTAATTGTTGCCACTATGAGTATATCCAAACATTACCATGCACCCTGGACATATGTTCTGTACAGCTCCCTGTCAGTCATATATCATCTGTCATTGGTATCCCATACCAGTATCCCTCCATTGCCATTGTTGAAACACTCTGTGATCCAGAACTCCCCGAAATTTGAAGCCCAATATAATGTCATGGTCCCTTACTAGGGAATGGCATATAGCGATGAGTTTAAAGGATAGATAAAGAACTTGGATAAAGTTAGATAAAGAACTTAGATAAAGAATGTTGACTTGAAAAAATTCCACATCCTATTTTTTTTTTTCCCCCCCCCCCCTAATTATTCAGCTTTTCTTCACAGGAGTCCTAGACCACAGCAATGTATATATATAATATACAGCACTCCCACACATCCACCAGAAAACCTTTTCCCTTCCACAGTGATACTCTTACGCCCTATTCATATCATATTTACTTAAAGTGATGTACAGAGTCTGAGACATTAGCTTTCTAACAAGGTGACATCTGTGTTTACATTATGGTGCATACTTTAGGATACACAGTTCTTTACATTTTTAGTTATCCTATGTTTTACATTATGGTTTACATTATCAGTCTGTCATCTCCTATATGTTATGGTGTAATATTACATGTTTTATATCCATCCTTGTGTACTCTCAAGAAACTCCTCTCTTACCCCCCATTTACTTTGGTTCCACACATTTAACGTCCATTTTCCCTTCCACCTTGGTGCCCTCAGTGATAGCCAACCTCCGTTTCCTGAGGAGCCACTTCCAGAGATAGATGGAATAGTGTTCAGGGCCTAACTTGCTCAACTGCCCCAATGCCCTGGGAGCCACCCTTTCTCTCGAGGGATACAGTTCCCTCTATTGGATGGCATTAGTCCTCCCCAGGATGTGGGTCCACCCCCACTCTCACTACTTGGGTTTCTACCCCATGGTGTCACCCACTCTGGCAGAATGAGCATTTAGACATTCCCCAGGAGCCCGTCCTGCATCAGACCCTCCCCTCCGAGCATTCTAAACAGGTAACCCTCTTTATTATATTTTGATATGATTTTCTCAGCATTTTACTCTCCACCAACACCTGACCCTCTCCTGGTTCATATGCTACCCCTCCCTCCCCCCACTTTTGGGCAACGTTACCCACCTGTCCCTCCCCAGCCACCCTCAAACCCGCAAAGCCCCAAGCAAAGGCAACCCCTTGCCCCCCTTTTATCTCTTCTTTGTGTTCATACTTACCACCATCTCGTCTTAAATTCCACCCCTGCAGACATCGGCTCATATCCTTCCTCCACACTCCGATTTCCTGCAAGCCTATCGTTCAGTCTCTTGCTATCTAGGGCAGCTTGTTTATTTCATATCATTGAGGTCATGTAGTATTTGTCCTTCAATGTCTGGGTTGCTTCACTCAACATAAGGTTCTCAAGATTCATCCATGTTATCACATGTGTTTGTAGTGTGTTTGTTCTTACAGCCGAGTAGTATTCCATTGTGTGTATATACCACATTTTATTGATCCACTCGTCTGTTGATGGGCATTTGGGTTGATTCCAACTTTTGGCAATAGTGAACAATGCTGCTATGAACATTGGTGTACATATATTGGTTTGTGTTCTTGTTTTCAGTTCTGCTGGGTATATTCCCAGCAGTGGTATTGCTGGGTCATATGGCAAATCTATGGCTAGTTTTTTGAGAAACCGCCATACTGTTCTCCAGAATGGTTGGATCCTTCTGCATTCCCACCAGCAGTGGATGAGTGTTCCCCTTCCTTCACATCCCCTCCAGCACTTGTATTCTTCTGTTTTTTTCATAGCTGCCAATCTTATGGGTGTAAGATGGTATCTCATTGTGGTTTTGATTTGCATTTCCCTGATAGCTAGAGATTTGGAACATTTTTTCATGTGCTTTCTTGCCATTTGTATTTCTTCTTCGGAGAAGTGTCTGTCTAAGTCTTTTTCCCATTTTTTAAATGGATTGTTTATCTTTTTATTTTCAAGATGTAGGAGTTCTTTATATATGCAAGTTATAAGTTTCTTATCAGATATATGATTGCCAAATATTTTCTCCCACTGTGTGGGCTCCCTTTTTACTTTCTTGACAAACTCCTTTGAGGTGCAGAAGGCTTTAATTTTGAGGAAGTCCCATTTATCTATTAGTTCTTTTGCTGCTCGTGCTTTTGGTGAGATATTCATAAATCCATTACCAATTACAAGGTCCTGTAGATGTTTCCCTACACTGCTTTCTAAGGTTTTTATGGTCTTGGCTTTTATATTTAGGTCTTTGATCCATCTTGAGTTGATCTTGTATAAGGTGTGAGATGGTAATCCTCTTTCATTCTTCTACATATGGCTATCCAGTTCTCCAGACACCATTTGTTGAATAGGCCACTCTCTCCCAGTTGAGAGGGTTTGGTGGCTTTATCGAATATTATGTGGTTGTATATGTGAGGTTCTATATCAGAGCTTTCAATTCGATTCCATTGGTCTATATGTCTCTCCTTATGCCAATACCATGCTGTTTTCACCACCGTAGCTTTATAGTATGTTTTGAAGTCAGGTAGTGTGATTCCTCCAATTTCGTTTTTCTTTTTCAGTATGTCTTTGGCTATTCGGGGTCTCTTTCCTTTCCAAATAAATTTCATAGTTAGTTTTTCTAGTTCCTTAAAGAAGGCTGCATTGATTTTTATTGGGATTGCATTGAATGTGTAGATCAATTTTGGTAGGATAGACATCTTAATAATGTTCAGTCTTCCTATCCATGAACAAGGAATAGTCTTCCATTTATTTAGGTCTTCTTTGATTTCCTTGAACAATCTTGTATAGTTCTCAGTGTATAAGTTCTTTACCTCTTTAGTTAAATTTATTCCTAAGTATTTGATTTTTTTATTTACTATTGTGAATGGTATTTGTTTCTTGATTTCCTCCTGATCTTGCTCATTATTGGTGTACAGAAATGCTACTGATTTTTGCGCATTGATCTTATAACCTGCGACTTTACTAAACTCATTTATGAGTTCTAGAATCTTCATTGTAGATCTCTCAGGGTTTTCTATGTATAGGATCATGTCATCTGCAAATAATGAAATTTTGACTTCTTCCTTTCCAATTTGAATGCCTTTTATTTCTGGTTCTTGCCTCAGTGCTCGAGCAAGTACTTCTAAGACAATGTTAAATAGGAGCGGAGACAGTGGGCATCCTTGTCTTGTTCCTGAGTTTAGAGGGAAGGAGTCTAGGATTTCTCCATTGTAAACAATATTGCCTTTAGGTTTTTCATATATACTCTTTATCATGTTCAAAAAATTTTCCTTGTATTCCAATCTTTTGGAGTGTTTTTATCAAGAAAGGGTGCTGTATTTTGTCAAATGCTTTTTCTGCATCTATAGATATAATCATGTGACTTTTTTCCTTCAATCTGTTTATATGGTGTATTACGTTGATTGATTTTCTTATGTTGAACCATCCTTGCATACTGGGAATGAATCCCACTTGGTCGTGGTGTATAATTCATTTAATGTGTTGTTGAATACGATTAACAAGTATTTTGTTAAGTATTTTTGTGTCTAGGTTCATTAGAGAAATTGGTCTGTAATTTTCCTCTCTTGTGGTGTCTTTGGTTGGCTTTGGTACTAGGGTAATGTTGGCATCATAGAAGGAATTCAGCAATGTTCCTTCTGTTTCGATTTTTTGGAATAATTTCAGCAGGATTGGTGTTAGTTCTTTCCAGAATGTTTTGTACAATTCACCTGTGACGCTCTCTGGCCCTGGGCCCTTCTTAGTTGGGAGATTTTTACTGACTGATTCTATCTCTCTGCTTGTGATTGGTTTGTTAAGATCATCAATTTCTTCTTTCATCAATATGGGTTGCTTATGTGTTTCTAGGAATTTGTCCATTTCCTCTAAATTGTCATTTTTGTTGGAATATAGTTTTTCAAAGTATCCTCTCATGATAGTCTTTATTTCTGTGGGGTCAGTGGTGATATCGCCTTTCTCATTTCTTATTTTGTGTATTTGCATCTTCTCTCTTTTTTTCTTTGCTAGTGTCGCTAAAGGTTTGTCAATTTTGTTAATCTTCTCAAAAAACGAGCTCTTGGTCTTGTTTATCTGTTCAAGTGCTTTCTTATTTTCTATTTCATTTAGTTCTGCTCTTATCTTTGTTATTTCCTTCCTTCTTCTTCCTGTTGGGTTACTTTGTTGTTGTTTTTCTAATTCCTTCAAACGTGCAGTTAGTTCTTCAATTTTTGCTCTTTCTTCTTTTTTGATATATGAATTTATGGCTATAAACTTCCCTCTCAGTACTGCTTTTGCTGCATCCCATAAATTTTGGTATGTTGTGTTCTCATTATCATTTGTTTCAAGGTAGTCATTGATTTCTTTTGAGATTTCCTCTTTGACCCACTGTTTTTCTAAGAGTGTGCTGTTTAATTTCCAAATCGTGGTGTGAAATCTGGGCTTCTGTCCCTTGCGAATCTCCAGCTTGACTCCACTGTGGTCAGAGATAATGTTCTGTATGATTTCAATCTTTCTGAATTCGTTCAGCCTTTCTTTTTGGTCTAGCATATGATCTATCTTGGAGAATGATCCATGTGCACTTGAGAAAAATGTATATCCTGCTGTGTTTGGGTGTAGCGATCTATATATGTCTATTAGATCCAGCTCCTCTAATATACTATTCAGATGTTTTGTTTCTTTGGTGATTCTCTTTTGAGATGTTCTGTCCAGAGTTGATAGTGGTGTATTAAAATCCCCCGCTATAATTGTAGATGTATCTATTCTTTCACTTAGTTTTTCCAGCGTTTGCCTGACGTATTTAGAGGCACCCTTGTTAGGAGCATAAATATTTATGATTGTTCGATCTTCTTGACAGCTTGTTCCTTTCACCAAAATGTAGTATCCTTCTTTGTCTCTCACAATTGTTTCACATTTAAAGTCTATTTTGTCTGCTATTAATATAGCTACTCCTGCCTTTTTTTGGTTATTGTTTGCTTGTATGATTGTTTTCCAGCCATTCACTTTCAATCTCCATGCGTCTCTGGGTCTAAGATGTGTCTCTTGTAGACAGCATACGGATGGGTCATATTTCCTTATCCAATGTCCCAGTCTGAATCTTTTGATAGGTGAGTTTAATCCGTTGACATTCAGTGTTATTACTATCAAGGAATTATTTGTGTTAGCCATATTTTGATTGGATTTGTGTTTGTCATATTTTGTTTGTATATATATATTTTTGTCCTTTTTGTTGTTGTTGTTGGTCTTATACTCTCCTCCAACTCTGCCTTTCCTGTTTTTTCCTTTCTTCCTGCAGAACTCCCTTTAGAATTTCTTGAAGGGGAGGTTTCTTGTTGGTATACTCTTTCAATTTCTGTTTGTCTGCGAATATTTTGAACTCTCCATCATGTTTGAATGCTAGTTTAGCTGGATAGAGTATTCTTGGTTGGAAATTTTTTTCCTTTAGTACCTTGACTATATCATACCACTGCCTTCTTCCCTCCATGTTTTCAGATGAGAAATCAGCACTTAATCTAATTGAGCTTCCCTTGTACGTGATGGTTTTCTTTTCTCTTGCTGCTTTTAGGATTTTCTCTTTGTCTTGAGCATTGGATAATTTGACAAGTATATGTCTTGGGGTGGGCCTGTTGGGGTTTATGATTAGTGGAGTGTGCTGTGCTTCTTGGATATGCACATCTGTCTCTTTCAGTAGCTTTGGGAAGTTTTCAGCCATTATTTCCTGCAACACTCCTTCTGACCCCTTTCCCTTCTCTTCACCTTCTGGAATGCCTATAATACGTATGTTTGAGCGTTTTGCATTGTCATTCAGGTCCCTAAGTCCTAATTGGATTTTTTCTCTCTTCTTATTGACCCCTTCTACAATCTGTTTGATTTCTGATGTAGTGTCTTCCACATCACTAATTCTCTGCTCTGTCTCTTCTAGTCTGCTGATATTTGCTGCAAGTGTATTTTTGATTTCTTGATCTGTGGTGTTCATTCCCATCATATCTGTTATGTTTTTGCGTATGTCTGCAATTTCCCCTCCAAGTGATGTCTTCATGTTGTTAACCTCTTTCATTACTTAGTCAAATTTGTCGGTGATAAATGTTCTGAGATCTTTCATTGCTTGTGCCAAGTTTTGCTCCCCTTCGTGATTATTGGTTTGTTGATTGGATTCAGCCATGTTTTCCTGATTACTGGTTTGGTTTGTAGATTTTTGTTGCTTTCTGGTCATCTCTTTATCTTGACGGATTTAATCAGTTCCTTAGCTTCTTTGTCTGCTCTTGGAGGTTAATTAGCTGTTATTTTTGCATAGGTGTTATATCTTCTCTTTGTCCCTTTTTTCTTCTTATTCTAGTTTCTTGTTGTTGGTTAAGTTCACTTTAAAGGAAAGTATTAGTGTTGGGGAAAGGCAATTGTGTAAGCTAGGGAAAAGTGTAAAGTAGTATTGGTGATATATGTTAACAAAGCAAGAATATGAGATCTGGGAGGATGGAGGTTAGATTCATGTAAATTGTGTAGAGTTATAGCAGTAGGTAGAGTACCTATTATAAGGTAGATGATTGAATATGGGAGGAGTATGGTATGAGCTAAAAATCTATTGATTTCATGAGAGAGGGAAAGAGAAAAGAAAGGTAATAGTTTCAAGAGTGGATAACAGACAGAAAACAAAACATAGGTATTAGAAATTAAGACTTAGACCCTTCGTGGATCGAAGAAAGGGAGGTGGGAGGTGGAATATAGGAGAGCCAGTAGATGGTGACAGATATCAAGATGTAGGGGAAAGAGGATAGTGTAGGTAGCCTAAATCAGTTCACACAGAAATGAGTCAGTGAAGGATGAGAGAACCCAGCGAATGTGAGGTGTTTCCTGCCGCACCTATTGTATAATTGAGTTAAAATAAACTAAGTTGAATATGAGGGATAAGAGGGAGAGAGACAACAGAAAAAAAGGGGAGAGAAAAAAAAAGGGGGGGGAGGAAGGGACGAGAGGAAGAAAGGAAAAGAGGGTGGGCAAGGGGTGGGGAACAGGTAGGGGAAAGAATGAAAAAACAAAACAAAACAAAACAGATATACACGAACCAGAATTAAAACACCCACTACACAGCACCTACCACACACAAAAAAAACCCTTAAATAACTGAGTAAAAAAAAGACTTTGGGGGATACGCTGTGAGAGAAGACTAGGGTATATTGCGGTGTTAGCAATCAGGAAATTGAAAAAAGTAAAGAATAAGTCACAATGAAAATAAAAACAAAACTAAATGAAACGATAAAGAAAAAACACCAACGTTGAAGGCTAGGGCATTTAAGGACCTCAGATGGACCTCAGTGCGTGATGGATTCAGGGATGGAAAGTCTGAGATAATGAGGACTCAATAGGTGTGAGTCTCTGTAGCGTGGGCCACCAGAATTTAGGGAATTCAGACCTGGCAGCCTCCAATCTGGTCAACAGGAAGCCTGGGAGCCCCGCAGTGTAACACAGCCCTCAGGTATCCCCCCAGCTGGGTGCCAACCCTATGGGGGAAGTCAGATCCGCAGACTCTATATTGTGACTGAACCCTGCAATTCACTAACTTTGCTGGACTCCTTAGTATGTTATCTTTCACTTCAGCTTCTGGACAGCTCCCGTCCTGTGATTCCAAACCACTACCACTAGAGGGCGCCTCTACAACGCAGCCACTTTACTAGTACAGATCCGAAGCCTGGCCTGTGACGCCGAAAACAGATTCGAAAACCGGAATTCTCAAGCTTCGCAGAATATTCCCTAATATTCTGCTTCCAGACGTGTCCCCCCCCTTGCCACAGCCTAGAACAATTTTCCAATTACGTCTCTTTATTGCCTACAGCCTATTTGGGTTGGAGAACAGTTGCCGGGCTTTTGGGGGTGGGGCTTCAGGCGGAAGGGCTATTGTTTATATTCTCACTCAAAAGTTTCTCCCGCTTCACAACAAAACACCGTCTATCTTCCCAAATCGATCCACAAAGGCGATCTGTCACATCAATCTGTCAACAGTTTGCCCAGAGCTCGCGAACTCCTTAGTCCTTCAGAGCCATCCAAAAGCGGAACCCCAGGACAGGACCGCGGTTCCCCCCACCCCCAACAGGGAGGAGCCCGTGCGCGGGTCTCACCTGCGGGCAATAGAACCCAAATTATATCTACTAGACCAATCCTCTCCGTTACCTTTCCACCCGATTGATGTCCCGGCACTTCTGCCCTGCAAAAATCCTGAAAAAGCCTCACCTTGGAGAACCTGCCGCCGCGCCCAGCCGTCTCTTCCCGGGACAGACCACAAAGGCAAGTTCACTCAGCGACCTTCTTGTCTCCTCCCTCTCCTGCTTTCAGTTGTAGGCATTCTAGGCTCCCTGGTGTAGTGGTTGACCTTTTTCACCTCCATGTTAGCTGAGTGGGCACCCTCATGTTTGAAAGACAGTCTTGCTGGATATAAGATTCTTGGCTGAAAGTTTTTTTCTCATAGTATCTTTTTTTAAAGATTTACATATTAATTTATTTCTCTCCCCTCTCCCCCTCCCCAGTCCTTCTTCCCCACCCCGGCTGTCTGTTCTCTGTGTCTATTTGCTGTGTCTTCTTCTTTGTCCACTTCTGTTGTTGTCAGCAGCATGGGAATCTGTGTTTCTTTTTGTTGTGTCATCTTGTGTCAGCTCTCCATGTGTGCAGCACCATTTCTGGGCAGGCTGCACTTTCTTTCACGCTGGGTGGCACTCCTTATGGGGTGCACTACTTGCATGTGGGACTCCCCTACATGGTGGACACCCCTGCATGGCACAGCACTCCTTGCACACATCAGCACTGTGCATGGGCCAGCTCCACACGAGTCAAGGAGGCCCTGGGTTTGAATCGTGGACCTCCCATGTGGTAGATGGATATCCTAACCACTGGGCCAAGTCTGCCACCTCTCATAGTATCTTAAATGTATCAGACCACCATCTTCTTGCCTCCATGGTTTCTGGTGAGAAATCAGGAATTAATCTTATTGGATATCCCTTATATGCTGTGCATTGCATTTAGATTTCTGCTCTCAGAATTATCTTTTTGTCTTTGGCATTTGACATTCTGATGAGTTTGTGTCTTGGAGTTGGTCTATTTGGATTTTTTTGGATGGGAGTATGTTGTGCTTCTTGGACATGGATATCTATGTCCTTCAATAGGGTTGGGAAATTTTCTACCATTATTTCTTCAAATATTCTCTCTGCCCTTTTTCCCTTCTCTTCTCATTTTGGGACACCCATGACATGTATGTTTGCATTTCTTTTGCTGTCATTTAGTTCCCCAAGACCTTGTTCAATTTTTTCCATTCTTTTCTTCATCTGTTCTTTTATATATGTTCACTTTCAGAAGCCATTTCTTCAAGTTCGCCAATCCTTTCTTCTGCCTACTCAAATCTGCTAGTATATGATTCCAATGTTTTTAAAATTTCATTTATTGCACCTTTCATTCCCACAAGATCTGCTATTTTTCTATTAATTCTTTCAAATTTTTCTTTGTGCTCATCTAATGTCTTCTTAATATCCTTAATCTCTTTAGCCCTATCATTGAATTTATTAAGGAGATTTGTTTGAATATCTATGATCAGTTGTCTCAACTCCTTTATGTCATCTGCAGACTTATCTTGTTCCTTTAACTGGGTCATAGCTTCCCATTTCTTGGTGTGAATAGTAATTTTTTTGTTGGTATCTTTACATCTGGCTTAGTTTTTTTGTGTGTGGATGCAGTTTTTCCCTATATTTTAGGGCTTCTTTTCTCCCTTGCTGGTTGCGCAGTAGGAGCCAAGAATGTAGTTGGTGCTGTAAGCTTTGGAGGCTCAAGCTGTTCTCATTGCTCCAGGGACCAATGGATCTTCTTCCAACTTTCTCCCTTGCCAGAGGTAGGGACAGAGTCACATTTGTGTGGAATAATCCAAGTGCAGGCCTAGACTGTAGTTGCCCAGAGAGACTAATGAAGCTTCACATCCCTTTCTCCCCTGTCTGGAGTGGGGCTGGAGCTGCAGGTGTGGGCAGCAGTCTATGCAGTGCACATCCAAGATGACTGCATTTGCTGTGGTAGACTTCTGGTTTTCAGTCTATGCCAGTCAAACTTACCTGCAGTTACCTGTATAGGCTGGTGCACGGCTCCTCAGCCTCCTCCCCTCCAGAGGCAGGGCTAAAGCCTAGGCTAGGTCTGCCGGCTGATCTGCTTGAAAGAAACTGGTTTCTGCTGACACTGTGAGTTTAGTCAGCCCAGCTTCCCCTCAGGCAGGGGGTGGAATCAAATGGTGGCTACTGGCCTCTTTCTGACTTGGGCTGGTTCACACACCAGCTGTTCCCAGGGTTATAGCTTCACCAGCCAATTCTGCCAATCAGTAGCCAAAATTGGCAGCCAACCATTTCCTCTTCCATTTTCTGGGAAATAGACCTTCCAATTTCAGCCACAGAATAGCTCCTGGGGCAGCTTGTGCCACCAGAGTAGGATAATCACTGGCTTCCGTGGCTTGGCTGGTAATTTCCTGGAGAGGCTGGCACAGGTCCCCACAGCTTCCTCCCTGCTGGAGGTGGCACTGGGGCCTAGGCTAGAGCTGCAATATGATCTGGATGGAAAGAAGCCAGTCCCCACCAGCACTGTGAGTTTCAGTCTGCCCCACTTCCCCTTGTGCCAGGTGCAGAGTTAAGATGGCAGCTCCTGGCTTCTTCTGACTTGGACAGGCTCAAACTTTAGCTGTTCTTAGGATTATACTGTAGCCCCCTGAATTTACTCATCAGTAGCTGAAATTGGTGCCCAACCGCCTCTTCCTTCCCCATTTTGGGGAAGTGGATCTTTCAATTCCAGCCACAGAAGAGCTTCCGAGGCGGCTTGTGCCTCCAGTAGAGGATAAGCACTGGCTTCTGGGGCATGGATTGCTCTACTTATGAGTCTTCTCTGCAGTTGGGTAGTCTCCTCCTTCCACTCCTTCAACAATGTTGCAAGATACTCTTCTGGTCTACTGGAGCCCTCAAAAAGGTGCTTTAGCTAGCTCCAGAGATCCATAGGTGTTTGTTAACTGCCCTGTAGCAGAAGTTGACTCTAGGAACTCCTTACTCCACCGCCACCTTGCTAGTTCTTTATGTTTTCTAATGTAACATTTTTTGTGATCTATGTATCTCAAAAAAATAAAATAAAAATTTAAAAAAGTCTCAACCAACATAGAAGGTACCTTGATGAGTAATGATTGCTTCTTGCTCTGTTGGAGAGCTAGCACACCCTCAGAGCTACAAGGCCCTGTGTCAATGAACACAAGATGTAGAAGGCAGCTCACCTAAATTGTTTATGCTCCAGATCCACCATGTTTTAGGAAGGTTTAACCCTAAGAGGCAGTTTTTACCTTTTCAAAAGGCAGAGGGAAAGGGCCCTTTGTCCTTCCTGGTGCAATACTGCCCTCAAAAGGAACATTTGTGGCATCCCATGAAGGCATTGGTTTAAATTCCTAGGGAGGCTTTGGATGTGCATAAAGTTGGGTCTTGTCAATCCAAATGAAAGGAGCCCTAAGGTTCCAGTAGTTCCCTGAGGCTTGGGAGAACTTAGAACCCAAGCCAGGGTCCTGGTATGGAAGCTTGAGACTCAGGACCAGGAAATATCAACAGGTAGGGTTCCAAGCATGTCTGGAACATGAAGCTAATGCTTGGTCCTAGGTGATCCACATTCTAAAGACTACAGTCACCACTGTGATGGAGGCTCACTACAGGGTTCTGTGTATTCTTCTGCATTCCCCTTCCCTTAGGAGTAGGAGATGGATCATCTTATGCTGTACCAGAGCCCTGTGAGTCCAACCCTCAACCACTTTTACACCTATCCAAGAAGTCTGACACATATCAATTTCTCCTTCCTCACACAGTTTCCAGAAAATTTGAAGAGTCGTGTTAACATAGCCTGTGCATACCTTCAAACTTATTTTATATCCAAATATGCCTAGAAAACCAACTGAGAAGTATAAACTCTATAGGCTTTGGATATTCAGGAAGGATGCAAGCCAACTGTGTCAAGCTTACCTGGAATGTGAGGGGTTCGTGCTAAAACCTTACCTGGAATGTAGGGGATATATGTTAACTCAGGTTTACCTGGAATGTGGGAGTATATGTTAAGTCAAGCTTACCTGGAGGAAATAACCTATCTAATACTCAGATAAAACACTGGAAGAAACTAACAAAAAGTCCTTTTGCATACAAGGACCATTTGACTCCCCACTCTTATTTCTGCTGCATAAAAGGGACCCAAAAATTTTATTTGGGGCTCAGTTTTTATCAGGATAAGAGTCAGCCGAGTCCAGTCAGTTGAAATAAATCATATTCCTTCTCAGAATTCTTGTGTCTTGGCCTTTGATACCGCATACACCTGACTTCTCTCTGCTACTACATTTCTGGGTGCTCTCCTGGGATTATACTGAGAAGGTCAGAGGCAGCAGGGGTTGTTTGCCCCTCCCAGATGCCTCTGAGGAGGCTGGGAGGGCCCTGGGCACCCATGGACACCCCATTTTAGTCCAGAAAGAGGTTGTGGACTTCACCAGAGCCATCCTGGAAGAACTGGAGGCACCCGAAGGTTTGAGACTCTGAGAACGAAGCAAGGAGCATTGCATGCCAGAAGGGTAAGACCGCTGGGGGCATAGCACAGGAAAAGTCTAATTCTAAAATTAGGAGGCAGACCTATCAGTTTTCCAAAAGAGGAGGCCCCAGTATTCATGAAAATATGGGAAGAAGTACCCTCCTCTCTAGGTCCAAGAAAAGGAAAAGGGGTGGGGGGTTGGGTGTGTATGATTGTGGTGACAGAGTGAGATGCAGAAAATCACTTCTGTGGGGTTAGTGCAGAGTCCTGACCCGTGGTTTCATGGTGACCTCATATGATCAAGGGTGGTCTGGGGGGCCTCCCTGCAAAGGGACCCTCTTCCGAGTCAGGGTTTATACCGGCCTGGTAAGGTGAAGAGGAGCCAAAAGCTCCTGTAAGGGATGCGACCGGAGACAGACAAAGCATAAGGCTTGAGTGTTTTTTTTTTTTTCTTTGTTTTTTTTTATTGACTTTGTAATAATATTACATTAAAAATATATATGTGAGGTCCCATTCAACCCCACCCCCCCACCCCCCCCCTCTCCCCCCCCAACAACACTCGTTCCCATCATCATGACACATCCATTGGATTTGGTAAGTACATCTTTGGGCACCTCTGCACCTCATAGACAATGGTCCACATCATGGCCCATACTCTCCTCCATTCCATCCAGTGAGCCCTGTGAGGATCCACGATGTCCGGTGATCACCCCCGAGGCGCCATCCAGGGCAGCTCCACGTCCCAAATACGCCCCCACCTCTCATCTCTTCCTGCCCTTCCCCATACCCATCGTCCACCATGTCCACTTTTCCCAATCCAATGCCACCTCTTCTATGTGGACATTGGATTGGTTGTGTCCATTGCACCTCTATGTCGAGAGGAGGCTCAGATTCCACATGGATGCTGGCTGCCATCCTCCCATTTTCAGTTGTAATCACTCTAGGCTCCATGGTGTGGTGATTGTCCTTCTTCAACTCCATCTTAGCTGAGTGTGGTAAGTCCAATAAATCAGATTGTAGGTGCTGGAGTCTGTTGAGGCTCAGGACCTGGCTATCACATTATCAGTCCAGAGATTCAAATCCCCTAACTATATCTTAAACCCCAACGTTAACTGCACCTCCAGCAGATTAGTATGAAAGTCTTATGAAGGGAGATCCCATCTGAGTCCAGATTCATCACACATAAACACCATTTCCAGAGAGGGGCCATCTGCCCTGGTAGTAAGGGCTTGAGTGTTGTGCACTGTTGGCACAGGGTGGAAACATGGGAAACACACAAAGTAGAGGACCCCGTTAGGTTGTGTGCTGAAAAACTTCCCCCGTACATTCTGTGAAGATGTATATGGCATAAAGTTCCAGCCAGGAAAGCTTAGGATGCTTTATGAATTAGAATGACCAACTTTTGGTGTGGGCTGGCCCCAGGAGGGCATCTTAGATCCCCCAATCACCCATAAAGTCCACAACATACTAACTAGAAACCCAGGGCACCCAGACCAGTTCCCCTACACCGATGCCTGGCAAAACACTGTGAGTCAAAGTCCGCCCTGGTTAGAGAAGTGCACGACTAAGGAAGCCAGGATTTGCCTAATACAAAAACCGAGGTGTACTATCCCAGGAACCAGACCAGTCACCATGTAAATGGCCCAGAGAAAGTGCATCCCAAATCCAGTGCCAACTCACCCATTTTAGAAGAGCCAAGCAAAAATGACTTCCCACTGCTTTATGCAATTGCTCCTACAGGCACAGTGCTGAGAAATGAAAAAGAGCAAGGGAAGCAGACTTGGCCCAATGGATAGGGCATCTGCCTAAAACATGCAAGGTCCACAGTTCTAATCCCAGACCTTCCTGACTAATGAGGAGCTGGCCCATGTGCAGTGCTGATGCATGCAAGGAGTGCCGTGCCATGCAGGGGTGTCTCCTGCATAGGGGAGCCCCATGCACAAGGAGTGCATCCCATAAGGAGAGCCACCCAGCACAAAAGAAAGTGCAGCCTGCCCAAGAATGGTGCCACACACATGGAGAACTGATGCAGCAAGATGACATAACAAAAAGAGATACAGATTCCCATGCCACTGACAACAACAGAAGCAGACAAGGAACATGCAGCAAATGGACACAGAGAACAGACAACTGGGGGGGAGGGGAGAGAAATAGGTAAAATAAGTCTTTAAAAAAAAAGAATATGTGTCATACAGGGGGCTCTAACCTGGCTTAGAGAACAGCCACCTGAGGAAGCTTTGGACAATGACCAATATGCCCGCTCGCAGTTCCCAAATGAAGATCCTCAATGGGATCCAAATGATGCAACCAGGCTCAACTGACTAGAAACCTTTCATAGGGCCTTAGTTGAAGGATTCAGGGTGGGGAGACAGAAAGCAGTAAACATGGAAAAAGCCACTCAAATCCTACAGGCTCTCAATGAGAGTCCAGCTCAATTCTATGAGAGACTGTGTGAAGCATTCCATGTATATACGCCTTTTAACCCAGGCGCTCCTGAGAGCCAAACAATGGTCAATGCAGTGTTCACTGCCCAAACACAGGCTGACTTCCAAATAAAGCTACAGAAGCTGGAAAGGTTCTCTGGTATGAACATCTCTCAGTTCATGGAAATAGCCACTAAGTTCTATATCAACTGTGATGTAGAAACAAGGAGGGAAGAAAGTTGGAAGATGAAAAAGAAGGCAGATCTTTTGGCAGCGGCAATAGTGAAAAATCCAATCCTGTGTCAAGGAGAGTAAACTGGGAAGCCCCTGACCCAAGAAGAGGGAAGGACCCACCGTTATGGTGAAATCAGTATGCATACTGCAGGAAAGATGGGCATTGGAAGTGAGAGTGTCCCAGTCGGTCACTTGACTCCATCACTGCAATGCAAGCAGCCAAAACATTAGCCAGGAAAGTTAGTGGAGCGTCACAAACCAAACCCTGGGTCTGTAAAAATTCAGATCATTGGACTGGCAGGAATACAGGACTCTGATAGAGATTATTAGGACAGACTGGGCTTCTATTCTCTTGCAGAGACTATGTCTCTGCAGAGACTATGGTCAGAGTCCAAATTGGGAGGCACACCATACATATGATGGTTGACACCTGAGCTCAACATTCTGTAATGAACAAGTCAGTTGGGCCTCTATCAAAAAGACAAGCCACTATCAAAGGGGTAACTGGCAAAATTACCCAATGGCCCTTCTTCCAAGACAGGATCTGTAACATTGGGGGTAAGGAGGTCACTCGTGAATTCCTTTATCTTCCAGAGTGCCCAGTCCCCCTACTGGGTCAAGACCTTCTGTCTAAACTGCAGGCTCAAATTACCTTTAAGCCATGGGGCAATCCACACTGACATGGGAACCATAGGACCCTCTGAAAATAGTGCTAACTCTTCCTCTGCAGGAGGAATGGAGACTGTTTTGCCTCAGTGAAACTGGCCAATCCATGTCCATACAGGTCCCCTTTGAAGATGTGCCTGAAGTATGGGCAGAAGGTAACCCAATGGGGATGGCACATGACATTCCTCCAATTATTGAAATAAAACCTATAGCCAGTCCAGTAAGCATAAAGCAATATCCAGTTCCATGCAAAGCACAAGAAAAAGTCTTGTTACGTATTCAGAGATTACTAAATGAAGGCATATTAAAGCCATGCCAGTCTCTGTGGAAGACCCCACTCTTTCCAGTTAAAAAGATGATGAGGATTTTCACCCGGTCCAGGATTTACGAGCAGTTAATTTGGCAGTAATTACCCTCCATTCTGTGGTTTCTAATCCATATATGCTTCGTGGCTTAATACCCTCATCGGCAATCTACTTTTCATGCTTAGATCTTAAGGATGTCTTCTTCTGAATTTGGGTAGCGCCCAGAGCCAGCCAATTCACCTTTATGTGGGACAATCCAAACTCAAGCAAAAAGAAGCAGCTAACATGGATGTGACTGCCTCAGTGATTAAAAAATGTACCCACACTTGGAGTTGCCCTGGATGGTGCTTCAGGGGCAATCACTGGACATTGTAAATTCTCCCAGGGCCCACTGGATGGAATGTGGGAGAGTATGGGCTATGATGTGGACCATTGACCATGAGGTACAGAGATGCCCAGAGATGTACTTACCAAATGCAATGGATGTGTCATGATGATGGGAGTGAGTGTTGCTGGGGGGGGGGGGGGTGGAGTGGTGGGGTGGTGGTGGTGGGGTTGAATGGGACCTCATATTTTTTGAATGTAATATTTTTACAAAATGAATAAAAAAAAAATGTACCCGCTATTTTTGGACAAGCCCTGGCCAGTGATCTCAAATCCTTTAAACCAGGAAGCCAAAACTGTTTCCTCCTCCAATGTGTAGAAGATCTCATCCTCAGAAGTCCCACCTACCAAGACTGCGCTGACAGAAACCATGCCCTTTTAAAGCACCTACAGCAAAAAGGTTATTGGGTGTCAAAGAAAAAAGCCCAAATCTGCCTACCTCAGGTCAAATATCTTGGTTATAAAATAAAGAATGGGCGCCATGAATTGGGACTTGAAAGAAAGAAAGCAATCTGTAGTCTCCCTGAGCCCAACGCCACTGGAAGCTGTGAGAGTTCCTCAGAGTGGCTGGATTCTGCCTCAATTGGATTCCCAATTTTCAGGTCCTCATGTGCCCTTTATATGAAACCACACAGTGGGGAGATCATGATCCCCTGCTCTTGGAAAGCCCAAAGAAAAGTGCTTTCACTGCTCTCAAACAAGCTGTAATGGAAGCACTGAGCCTCAGGCTTCCAGATCTCAGTAAACCATTCTACTTCTACATTCGTAACCATCAAAGCATCACAGTAGGAGTACTCACTCAATACTTTGGATCCTGGCAAAGACCTGTAGCTTATTTATCCAAACAACTGGATGCTCTAGCCCAGGGATAGCTCTCATGCCTGCAAGCTGTAGCAGCTGCAGCAATGCTAACACTAGAAGCCATAAAATTAACTCTTGGGCAGCCTATAATTGTCCAAGTTCCACATGCAGTAATCACAATCTTGGAAGCCAGAGGAACACACTGGCCTACTAACAGCCACCTGGTTAATATCAAACCCTATTATGTGAAAATGCATCTGTTCAACTGGAACTTGTAAAATCCCTAAATCCTGCCACCCTGATACTTGTGGAGCCGGAGGTTCCAGCCCATAACTGCTTGGAAACATTGCAAGAAGTATATTCCAGCTGGCCAGACCTCCAGACCAGCCACTGGCAAATCCTACCATGGAGTTCTCACGGATGGGAGTAGCTTTACGCAGGGCAGCAGTTGGTGAGCAGGATATGCTGTATTAACAACTGAGACCACAGTAGAGGCCAAGCACCTCCCAGATAACACATCAGCACAAAAAGCCAAACTCATTGCCCTCACCTGAGCCCTTCAACTTGTGGCTGGGGCCAATGTTAACATGTAGATACACAGACTCCAAATATGCCTTCCTTACCCTGCATGCACATGGAGCCTTATACAAACAAAAAGGGCTCGTTAACTGAGGAGGAGAGAACATTAAATATGGCACACAGATTCTCAAACTACTAGAAACAGTTTGGGAGCCTACTGAAGTGGCTGTGATGATCTGCAAGGAACACCAGACAAGCCACAGCCCCATCACCCAGGGAAATTGGAGGGCAGCTGCTGAAGCAAAAAGAGTGGTATGGGAATGATCTCTATCTGAAAACCTGGCTGCTGCTCTCATTGCTCAACCTCTTAATTATCAGAAACCAAAGTATGCAATGCCTGCTCTCATCCCGCAGCCTCTGAATCACCGGGAGCCACAATATACTTAAGTTGAAAGAGAGTGGATACTCTTTGAGAGTGGGACACAAGGAGCAAAAGGGTGGTGGACATTGCCTGTTAAAGAATAGTTGTGCCACAAATATTAGCTACAACTGTAGTTCAAGACTACTATGAGAATGCACACTTGGGAAAACCCCATCTTAAGAGTTAGACAGATTCTTCTACATCTCAAGTCTAGCTGCTATCACCCATGGTATATGCCAGTGGTGCATGACATGTGCAAAAAATAACCTATGCCAGGGGCCCACAGGAGCCCCAGGAGTCCAAAGAATCAGCAGTATGCCTCTTGAAGATCTAGTAGTTGACTTCACTGAAATGCCATGATCCGGAAACTATAAATATCTCCTACTCCTCATTTGCATCTTTTCTGGCTGGGTGGAAGCCTTTCCCACTCAAACAGAAAAAGCTGAAGAAGTATCCAAAGTTCTCAGGGAAATCATTCCTCAATATGGGGCACTCCTTTCAATTGGCTCTGACAACGGACCTGCCTTCATCTGCGAAATCACTCAAAAGATTGCCAAAGCACTACACACCCAATGGAAACTGCACACTGCTCACCATCCTCAAAGCTCAGGGAGAGTAGAGTGAATGAGCTGTACAGTAAGGACTTATATTGCCATGATTTGTGAAGAAACTGGGCTAACATGGGTGCTAGTACTTCTGAGTGCTCTCCTCCAAATTCAGGCCAGCCGAAGCTGAAAGCTAAGCCTAACCCCTTATGAAATCCTCTTTGGGAGATCTCCCCCACCCTTAATCCCAAATATAGAAGGGGATCTCAGAGAAAGAGGAAACTTATCAATAGTTCAGCAACTGATCAGCTTAGGCAAAACCCTACAGAACCTTCATCACTGGGTCCATGAAAGGGCCCCCATTAGCTTAAGCAGCTCCATACACCTACACCAGCTGGGAGATACAGTCTGGGTCAAAGATTGGAAATCAGCTCCACTAACCCCTCAATGGCAAGGACACTGTCTTGTTATTTTATCCACCCCCAGTGCAGTTAAAGCTGAAATCACCTCGTGGATACAACATACCTGGGTCAAGTGAGCTGCCCCAGAATCCTTGACCTGCAATCCAGATACCCACAATTCAACCAAACTCATCTTGCCAAAGAGCAAAAACCAAGCCCTGCTCTGGTCCCACCCTGGAAGCTGACTGGTCCACGCAGGGCTGAAGGTTGAGGATAGAACACCAAGCTCTGCTCCAGTCACACCCCAGAAGCTGATTGGTCTATCCACAGTCAAAGAATAGGAATCCAGCTTAATCCCAGTTAAAATGCCCCTTCAATTATTTTCCCTACTCCTAGCCCTGACCCTCCCATGGTCCCAGGTTGGCACCAGAGAGTGTGAGTCATGTATACAAAAAGTGTGAACGGGGGCCCATATTATTACCACATTAATATATCATAGCCATTACACCTGCAAGGGCCATATAACCACCTGCCAGTTTCAAGGAATCTCCTATAGTGTCTGTAACATATCTGGCCAAATAACCTATGATGCCAAACCCCCAACAATCTCCCATAAATGGGAAATAAGGGTGCTTAATCAAAGTGTGGAGCTACTTAGCTCTACCCGAGTCCCAGTCACTAGCCAGAACCAACAAGTGTCCCTTCTGTTTGATGCATGTCAAGTTACAGACTCCAGGATACCATCGAACACCCATTGTGGAGGGCTCAGCTGAGAGCAAAAATATACTCATAACAAGTAAATGTATGCTCCAGAAATGAAAAGAGCAGCCCAAGGGTGGGGGTGGGGCTTCTGGTGCAAATACATAGGCACATACTACTGCCCCTACTGGTACCGTGTCACCTGGGCCACCTGGAACACAGACACAACTAAACAGTCATCCTCAGGTATGGTCCCAGCTAAATGTCCACCTGGTCAATGTAATCCCTTAAACCTCACCATCCTTAAACCTGAATCCTGGCAGACTCAGGGAGTCCAAATGGGCCTTCACATTGATGGTAGAGGAATAGACCTAGGAGCCTACATCTGGGTTGGCTATCGGGAACATCTACTCACAAGTAAAGCTGACTCTGTGTTCACTCCTTCTATGAAGAAATGGAAAAGCCCTTTTCTATTCCACAAGCAGCCAAAAAAAAAAAAAAGTCTTCATAAATCTAGCTGAAGTACTAGGGGCAGCCTTAAATGTCTCCTCCTGCTATGTATGTGGAGGTACTAATATGGGAGACCAATGGCCCTGGAAAACTAGAGAATATAATTACAGGCAACCATATAATGAAACTGGCCTCCCAGCTGTCCCCCGAGACAATATGTGGCCGTTGCAAACTTCTGTCACAGGAAAACATTGTGCTTCAAGGGCCTGCCTAAACTTTTCTGTATCTATTGGAAACCTAACATGTAAAAGGGGAAAATTCCAAAATTATACCACCAATACAGCAGAGCCTTGGGGAACATGGAATGAATCTGACCTCATTCTCATAAATCGTACTTTCCCCAAATTAATCACAGCGTGGAACTCCACTGCAAAAGTCCCCTTTACTGCCCCAAATGGTCTATACTGGATTTATGGGAAAGTTGCATTCCGAGAACTTCCCTGAAACTAGTGTGGTACTTTTATGCTTGGCACAATAAAACCCTCCTTCTTCCTCATTCCCTTAACAGAAGGGAAAGAGCTAAGTCAGCCAGTGTATCAAAACATAAGACTTATGTCTTGACTGATGTTACCTGGGGAGGTGAAGAATGTCCCCCTGAGCATATAATCCAGTACTATGGGCCAGCGACTTGGGCAGAGGATGGCATGTAGGGTTATGGAACCCCTATCTATATGCTTAACTGAATCATCTGCATACAAGCTGTGGTAGAAATAATAACTAATGAAACTGCCCATGCTCTAAACTTACTAGCCCAACAGCAAAATAAATTCAGAAATGCTATCTGTCAAGACCATTTCACCCTAGACTATCCTCTGGCAGCTGAAAGGAGAGTTTGTGGAAAATTCAATCTAACTGCTGCCTTGAACTAGATAGCACTGGAAAGGTTATTAATGAAATTACAGGCAAAATGGTAAAAATTGCTCTTGTTCCAGTGCAGATCTGGAATGGCTGGAATTTATGTAATCCCTTTGGAAGCTGGCAGTCAATAGTAAACAATTTCAAGCTTCTACTGGGAATAATTGCTTTCCTCATAGGAGGATATACCATACTTCCTTGTCTCCTCCCTTTCATCATAAACAGAATGCAGACACTAATAAATGGCATAGTAAAAATGCAGACAGCTGTCCATCTCATGGCTCTATATACATACCAGTCAGTCCAGAGACTCTTGACAATAGTGATGCCGAAGCTTAATAACTGTAATCATGCATCAAAGGGGGGGGGGGGAATAATATACCTGTGCATAAATTCAAACTTATTTTATATCCAAATATGTCAAGCAAGCCAATTGTGAAGTATAAATGCTATAGGCTTTGGATATTCAGGAAGGATGCAAGCCAAATGTGTCAAGTTTACCTGGAATGTGAGGGGTTCATGCTAAAAGCTTAACCGGGAATGTAGGGGATGTGTGTTAACTCAAGCTTACCTGGAATGTGGGGGATATATGTTAAGTCAAGCTTACCTGGAGGAAATAACTTAATGCTTAGATAAAACTCTTGAAGAAACTAACAAAAAGTCCTTTTGCATACAAGCACCGTTTGACTCCCCACTCTAATTTCCTCTGTATAAAAGGGACCCAAACATTTTATTTGGGGCTCCATTTTTACCAGGACAAGAGACTGCCAGGTCTGGCTAGTCGCATGTACACCCAACTTCTCTCTGCTACTGTAATGTGAAGGTGTGAAATAACATAGCAGTGTGATGTGGAATTTCTTCTGGGGTGCACGTTAAAGGGAGGGGCCTCTTTTGGGTTTCCCTTTATGTATCTGAATATACAGGAAATCTTGTCAAATGGCCTGCATCACGAGTTCTATTTTTAGAGAAATCATTTTGTGTGTGTGTGGTAAGATATAAGGATGGAAAGCAAGGAAAATGGGACTTGGCTGGTGATTCCCAAACTTAGAGCATTTGGGGCCTTTCCCATATTGCTGGTTCTGCATTTTTGGTAGGTTATTCCTTGGACACTGCCCTGTTTTCATTTTACTTTTCATGGCATTGGGTTCCTTCTAGCCAAATATACTAGAGAGTGCTCAAAGAGCTCAATGCATATCAAGGAACCAAGTTCATTGTGTAATCTCTAATTTGCAGAAAAGAAAAAAAAGGCACCTATAGTTGTTTTTACAACATTTCAAAATCAAATATTTAGTGACTCATAGGTACACTCAGACATCTTTTGTGTATTCCCTGGTGTGCAGTATGTGTGTGTGTGTGTATGGGCTGCTGGTGGTCATGGTGGGAGGAGGGTACTGGTTGTACCTTTTGTGTGTAGACTCCATGTAGTTCTTTTTTAAAGTTTTTTTAAATTTATCTTTAAAGATACTTAGATTGCATAAATGTTACATAAAAAATATAAGGGATTCCTATATGCCTCACTCCTGGCACCTCCCACTTTTTCCCACATCTTCTTTCATTAGTGTGGTACATTCTTGCAATTGTTGAACTCATTTTGGAGCACTGCCACTTAAGCATGGATTATAGTTTACATTGTAGTTTCATGTATTCTTTTTTTTTCATTTTCCAAGAATTCTTTTTTTTTATTTTTTAAAATCTTATTTTTTGTCTTTATTCATTTTTTAACATTACATTAAAAAATATGAGGTCCCCATATACCCCGCACCCCCCTCACCCCACTACTCCCCCCATAGCAACACTTATGTATTCTTTAGGTTATCAACCCACCTGCAGTGCAAGGGAAACGGACATAGATACCTTGTGTTCCACACAGTAGTTGTCCTGATGGGGCCAAATCCCTTTCTGTCACTTTCTGAGGCTAAACCTTCACCAACACTGACAGCTTTCCTTCCAGTTTGGGCATAAGATGTGGGTGCTCACTCCTCAAAAGTAGTCTAGGTCTTGAGCTACTTCTTTTACTAATGTTGGACAGTTGATATTTTTTTCATATGTAAAGGGCGGAGGGAGAGGTTATCAAGGAAGGACGTAAAAGCATTTCTGGTGCAATGCTGCCATCAAGAGGAAGTCGTTTTCCAATTCCATAGCACCTTCCCTGTGGCTTCCTGGCGGAGAAAGGGAATTTAGTAAAGATAGGATATTAGGCAGGACAAAGGTCAGGGGCCCAAAAGGTCCAAACTACCATGAGGTATGAGAGAAGGGGGAACTTCGGCCTCCTGCTATAGAAGCTCCGCAGTCAGGCAGCTGGGCAATGCTGACAGTGAGGTTTTTGGGAAGGTCTGACAGGAGAAGCCAAGGCTCAGAGCTGTGGAGGAAGCCAATTCTGGGCAGGTCTTGTAGAGCCAGCTCCAAAAGAGGCACAGCAAAAGACCCTGGGCATTTTTCCTTCTGCCCTTTACCACAGTTGGTTGAGGTGAGTCAGTTAAGGGGTCCCCAGGTCCTAGGAAACCTCTTTTGGCCACGGTGAACCCCATAGAAATATCTGCTCCAGCACCAAGCAGTAGACACGTGCTGGTTGGTGGGTCCTTCTGGATCCACTATGCAGCTCAGGGATGAGATACAGAATCAGGCTAGCAAGTCCAAGGAAAGAGGGCAAGCTGTAAGCTGAGTACAGAAGAGAACTGTTCCTACTGGTATGGGCCTATATGGAAGTGTCGATGTCAGCACCATAAAAATGACAGATGCATGGTCCTCTCGGAGGTTTGGACGATTCCTGCAAAGGCCTGCACAGCTGCATGCACAGACCTCACAGTTCTGGGTATCATCCCACAAGAGGATGCTGGGGCCTGGAGTGCAATGGAAAGGAATTCCATTTGCATCCTTCCATTCAAATTTGACTATTACTCAAGCCCTTGCCAGGCTTAGCCTTGGTGATCACTGAGGGGTTCTAAAGAGCCTGTCAAAAGGGACTTGGGATGACACACCACACCTTTTCCAAAAGATGCCCCCCACCCCCATTCCACGCTACATATGCAGAGTTTCAGCATGAATCAATGTTGTCTACCCAGGACAGGAACCACATGGTTCTGGAGACCGACATTTCTGGTATACTAGGCCTGCCCCAGTTTCCCACCTGTGGTTGAACATTGGGGACCCTTCATTTCCTTAGCTGCAGCTTGTCTTGGGGTTTCTTCCTAAGCTTTGCTCCTTAGTCTTATAGTTTGTTTCAAGGCCCAACCCTTTCTTTCAAAATTCCTAGAAGGATACTGAAAATTTTCTCTTCACAGTGAGAGTTTCCAGAAGTCTTGCAATTCATTAGTAGGTGGAAGAGAATTTTATCTTATACCTTTATCTTCACAAGCTTGCTAAGCCAGCAAGAGGTCACTGGTTCCCACTGCAAAGTACGTAGGCTTTGTGGACTCGGAGTGCCCCTTTGACTAGGCCTGGAACCGTGATTCTCAGAACTCAGAGCAGCTGTATAAAGTGCATGTTCTTCCCAGACAAGAGGAATTGCCTAATACAACTGGAGGCCAAGGGGATGGATTATAGTGTCTATCTTACATTGAAGAAGTGTAGCAACATACCTTGATCCAGTTATTCCAGGGGATGATGTCAATCATGTTTTAACATTATTGAAATGGTATCAACTCCTCAGTTATATGAAATCTAAAACACAGTGGGGCTTATGATGTGAAGAATGCCAAACAAGACCCAAACAACTTCCAGTATAACGCATCTATGTTGCCCTTCCTTGTCATGGATTAAGATCCAAGGATCAGGAATTTCCCTTGAGAGATTCCCATTGCTGCTCATGCAATCCTACAGAGATGTACATGGTCATGCTTGTGTTTTCAGGTTACATAGGCTTTTGTTTTGTTAGGTCGCAACAATGTGAGGACAAAAAACATCTCTCCATGGATATGGGTATACCTACATGTCAGTGTACACACAGATTGTGATAAAAACACATTCATCGTCTACCCACACCTACTTCCTATTACCTATAAGTCAGTATGCTGAAAATGAAATATCTAAACAAATTCTGAGATTTAGGGTATGGGCAGAGGCCTCTTTCTGATTTCCTTTTAGGCATCTGAACACACTTCAATGTTTTTCAAATGCCTTGAATCACAATAGTCCTATTTTTGCAGAAATTCCTTGCTATTTGGCCAGAAATAAAAAAGACAAAATTAAAGAACTCTTAGTTGATGATTATACTGACATCCTACAGTTTACTTAAGGAGGTGGTATGGCAGAGTTGTGTGGTCTCTTCAATTACGCTCTCCTGTTTCCACAGTACTTTTCGATGGGAGTGGGTGCCATCAGCTTATGTTTGGCTCCATTCTAATATTTTTCTCCCCAAATTACAGGAGGCAAGTAATTAAGAGTCTTCTTGAGCACTTGTCTTGTGTTTTTATGCACATTGCTAATTACCATTGGTGCCTCAGAGCTACCGCACTTTGAATCTGATTCTTTGAAAATCATTTCAATATTCCATTTCTGAGAAATGTAAGAATGCTGAAATGACAATGTTCCCTGGTGGGTAGAGTAGGATGGGAAAGAGGGATAAAACAGAGCAAGATTTTGGAATGAGCTTCTGATTCTAAACCAAATCTAAATCTTGAGGTCCCAAGTAACCTCAGTGACAAATCTAGAGACAGGGCTATGTTTAGGTCACTACAGAAAATAACTTAAATGGGAGCAATTTTGCCTTGTGGTGAAGGGAGCCAAATACTCTGGTCAGCAACAAGCCCTTTATGACAGTAAAAAATTGAGAACAGCTTCCAAAATTGAACAATTTGCACTGCCACCATATGTACCCATCATCTAAATGGCAATCCCACATTTCCACCTACCTTAGGATGGACACCAAAATCAGCCAGGTCCAGGGATGCCCCAGCATTGAACCATGAACATACCCCTTGCATGATGTTAATCTCAGGACTCCTGGCCTGATCAAGCATTGCAAGGAACTCACAAAGAGGTCCAGATGTCTTCTTGGGGATGGTAACACAGAACTGCGAGCCTGCAAATGCAACTGCCCTGGTCTCTGCCACTCTTGGTTGGGTCCCAGGACACTTAGGACAGGTCTTTGCATGAAGGCACCCAACCCCCTGAAATGACACTGCCCTTTGCCATTTCTTTGGCTCAGGCTTGTGGCACATCCTTATTGGGACTGGCAAACAACATCCTATTGATGGCAGTTTTGCACCAGAAATACCAACCTGCCCTCACCCCATGAGCCTCTTCCTCTGCCTTTTGAATAGGAAAAAAAAATTCAAACATTGTTCAATCTCTCTACTTCATGCTGGTTCCTCATCTTGGCCACTGAATTTTCAAGAGCTATCACATACATCGTCTGCCCCCTCATATAGTGCTTGTCCCTGTTGGTGTGTGTTCAGCCTCTTACCCAAAAAGAGGCATGGTGCCCCAGGAAGCCCCTACTTTGTGGAATTCAATACATTCAGGATTCACACCCTTGCACTACAGGTAAGTTGAGACCTCTCTCCAGAGATGGAGTCTGGATACAGAAGGGACACTGAACACCTGTACCACATGTCCCCACAAACGCACATACAGGTTGTCCCCCTCCCCCCATTCCCCTGGGGAATACTGTCATTGGGGCATTCTGCAAGCTGCCTGAAACTTCAGCTTGATTCTGAGGTTTCAAGGAGCCAGACACAGAGAAGGGCAACCAAGAGATACAGGGGATGAAGGATGAGCTGCCTGTTAAAAGGCAAGACAAAGCTCCCAAACTCCAGGCTTGGCTCACACATCCACATGGCCTTTCTGGTGACCCATGAGATTGACCTCTAGACCAGACCAGCAAAGAAGCTGGGTGCCATAGAATTCACATCTGATCTCACCACTGGCCTAATGTCAATTGTGGAACACCTGGTCATATCAAGCTTTGAAAAGAGACACACAGCGGCATTAGTATAACTGTGAGTCCACAGGTCTTTGGGTTGGCAAGCTTGGAAACACAAAGTGACCACAGATGTCTTTGGCTTTCTTATATTTTATGTACCTTTCCATAAGGTGGGGAAGAGCATGAAATGAACACAGTTCCAGTATGTTGCATGGACCCTGTCTGCCCTCCTCTGAGGATTTCATCACAAGGAAGGGGAAAAGAAAGCAAACATACAAAGGGAAAAGAATCCGGTACAAAGGAAAAGTGACCTGAATCCAAGAGGGCTTCCTTAGAAGAACCCATAGAATAATGACCCCCCCCCCCAACACTGGTCCAAAGTGCACATAATTAGGAACCATCAGCCAACACCCATTTTTCTTGACTTTGTCTTCTTATATTTGACTACACCCTAATGGATCTCTCCAAAGTCAGGACTAATGTGATTTGGGTCATTTTAGAAAAACATTCCAGAACAATTACTGCGATGCACAAAGGTAAATGCACCTCCTTTGGTCACCCAGCTTAGAGAGAGAGGTTAAGTCCCAGTGTGATGCTTCCTTTTCAGTCCTCAAAACATCAAACAATGCACAATGGGAAGGGTGTGCACAGGTACAAGGGGAAGGTCTGTTTATACCTTGTCCCCTGAGGACACAGGCAGAGAGCCTTGTAAGCAAATCCCTGGGGACATATCCCTTAGATTACTGGTGGAATAGTTCAGGGAATTTTCAACTTTTTCTCTCCACATCATTGGACCAGTAATCCCAAGGACTCAGTCCCTTTCAAGAGCAGGGTAAGTAATCTGTCCCATAGTTGAAGAACAAGCCACAACTGGAAGGTCAGCTTTGTCTTTTCAGATTAACAATGCTACCAAGTGAAGATGAATGGTTTCCCCACGGAGAAATGCCTTGGCTTGGTGTCAAAGCAATTCTCCATGTCCTCGGTGGTATGATTCATCACAGTACAAGAGCCCTGTCCTTTGAATTTCATCTTTTCTTTTCACCAGCATTCCTGCAAGAGACAAGGTTTCCAATATAGAATCAGCATCTCAGATTTCAGATGGTCTGACTTTACCAACCTGGGTAGCCTCTCACTGTTCTCCTATGGCCCAGGGGAAAGGGGGAAAGAGTCACAGTCTGACTGGTAGAGGGGCAGGTGTCCACCGCCACTCTCTCTCTGTGCTTTGGTGTAGTCTCTCCTAGCATGCACAAGGTTTCTAGTGGGATGAAATCCATCACTTTGAGCTAGTCTTCTGCAGACGCCTGCATTTCAAAGCAGACTTCAAAAGGTCCCCTTCATGCAGAGCTAAAATCTAGAGTCTCCACTTCACTGAGGTATTCATGAAACCTTGCTTTAGTTCTGATCCCTACACAGAGGCCTGAGTACCCTCAAAGCACAAGCAGGGTCCACCCCAGGCTCCAAATTTCCCACAGAAAAGCCAGGGGAATTGTCTTGCTACAAGAGACCTTTCCAATCCTTTCCTCCTGGGCTGTCTCAAGCAAGGGTGATTGAGGTACATTGGACTTAAACTTGGCTGGGCCTGGTTTGCTCTTCCTCATGTCAAGTAAACTCTGAGCCATAGGCCCTGTGGCCTTCTGGAGCCCACCTTCCTTCCTGTCAGAGAGAATATCTAAACCCAATTGGGAGTCTCATACCCACATTCACATAACCATCTGTGATCCCTATATCAAGGTCTTTGTCCCACACCTCTTGAGCACAATAATGATGCCGTCCTCCTTTCCCTTGGCCTCCATCTGAATTAGCCAGTGACTACGGGCCCAGGCATTTGCACCTCCTGCAGCTGCATCCTATTCCAGAAGACATGGTGCTGGCCTGGTTTCAAGGGGTGGACAGAGGTCAGCGTGCCTACAGCCATGGTGGTGGGGACTGATGAAATGTTGCAAGTGAAGGCCTTCCCCAGTGATAGGCAGAGGAGAAGGTCAAGACCAAATGCTCATCCCACCCCAGAGGACTTTCCACCACTTGAGACACTGTGGGTTTTAGCTCCCTTGTGGAATATGTGAAATCAAGTGAATTTGGGCCTTGAGACCTCTTCTCTCCAGAAGGAAAGATACAATTTTAGAGCTTAGCAGGACATCCCCAAGCAATATGTAGCCAGGAGAAGGATGAGGGTCACAGAGGTTCTATCACAAGTGGCAAGAGGGCAAGTCAGAAGCCTACAAGAAATGTCTGCCTCTCTAGGACTATGAATCTGCTTCCTGGCCAAAGCAGACATACTTGCTTGGTTGTGGAGCTAAGGTTGCTTGCGTGGGTGTGTGTCAGAGTGTGTATGTATGTCAGCACATTCATGTATTTCAGCACCTGTCAGTGAATATACACAATCAAGTGCACAGGCACATGTGGCATGAGGTGGTAGGCCATCCAGAAAGGGACCATGTTCACAAGGAGACATATCAACCCAAGTGCCTTTTGGAATTTCTCCATAACCCTTCACTGATTACAAAGCTGAGATACCTTGGTGCTTGAGACTTGGAGAGGCAGAAGTGAAATGAGGGAAGGAACAGGCATTCTTTCCCATTGCCCTCCAGGCCCTGTCCCACTGTTGGGAATGGTGACTCAAAACTGTGACACCTACAAATGCAGCTGCCCCAGATTCTGCCCCACTCAAGTCCTAGGGCACTGAGGATGGGCCTTTTCAAGAATATGCCTAACCCCATAAGATGGCATTGCATGTTCCATTTCTTCAGCCCAGTACAAGGGCCCTTCCATATTGCCTCCTCCTGGTAAAGATCATTCCCTTCTGGACTTCACTGGCTGGCCTGATGTCTTCCTAGGGCCCTCCTGGCTGCAGGCCCAGCATCCCATCTCTTTGAGCTGGACAGGGAATTGTGAAGGCAAACAGGCAGGAGGAAAAAATGCCGAGTCCTTTAGTGTGGCTTCTGGAGAGCTGCTTTAGTAAGCCCCCCCCCCCCAACATGGCGTCCACTATGGCCCAGTACCTTGACTTCCTGTGTTGGACCAGCCTGGAAAGCTGGTTATCTTATTGTTGTTCTGCTGTCTGGCCCTGGAGCAGCAGGCAGCCGAAGGCCAGACTTCTCACAAGTATCCTGACAGCTGTTTCTTGTGGGCCCTTGTTCTTTGTCCTTCCTAGGATACCTACTTAATTTCATAGCCTTCCCACTAAACCACAGGGAAAAATGCCATGGGATTGGAAAAATAACCACTTGATGGCAGTATTGCACCAGCAATGCCATTCTGCCCTCCCTCCCCCAACCCCTGGGTCTCTCCCTCCATCCTTTGGAAACCAAAAAAACATCAGTGTCCAAGCTTCCAACAGCACAGTGGTTCCTGAGCTTGGACACTTTTTTTTATTTTATTTTATTTTATTTTTTTATTGATTTTGTAAAAATATTACATTAAAAAAATTATATGAGGCCCCATTCAACCCCACCACCCCCACCCCACCACTCCTCCCCCAGCAACACTCACTCCCTTCATCATGACACATCCATTGCATTTGGTAAGTACATCTCTGGGCATCTCTGCACCTCATGGTCAATGGTCCACATCATGGCCCATACTCTCCCACATTCCATCCAGTGGGCCCTGGGAGGATTTACAATGTCCGGTGATTGCCCCTGAAGCACCATCCAGGGCAACTCCAAGTCCCAAAGCTGCCTCCACATCTCATCTCTTCCTGCCATTCCCCATATCCATCAGCCACCATGTCCACTTTTCCCACTCCAGTGCCACCTTTTCTCTGTGGGCCTTGGATTGGTTATGTCTGTTGCACCTCTATGTCAGGAGGAGGCTCATATTCCACATGGATACTGGATGCAATCATCCTGCTTTCAGTTGTAGGCACTCTAGGCTCCATGGTGTGGTGGTTGTCCTTCAACTCCATCTTAGCTGAGTGAGGTGAGTCCAATAAATCAGATTGTAGGAGCTGGAGTCTGTTGACACTCAGGGCCTGGCTATCCTATTGTCAGTCCAGAGATTCAAATCCCCTAAGTATATCTTAAACTCCAACACCAACTACAATTCCAGTAAAGTAGGATGAAAGTCTTATGAAAAGAGATCCCATCTGAGTCCAGTTCCATCACGCAGAAACACCAGCTCCAAAGAAGGGCCATCTGACATGGCAGTGAACCCCGTCTGCCATGACCATAGAACCCGTGGGTCTCTTTAGCCCTCAAAGGAACCAACACCTGGGGATTGCATCCACTCCATCTGTCTCCCAGACTCTGCTCAGCTGTGCACAGGGGCAATCCAGCTTTCCTGCTAGTCACCACTGGAGGGTAGACGTGTTTTTTCTCCATTAGGGGAAGCTAACAGGCAGGGTTGAAATATACCGTAGTCCAGTCTCGAAGCCAAACTCAGCATGTAAATGCAATGCCTTCCCCCCAGCGTGGGACATGACACCTGGGGATGAGCCTCCCTGGCAACGAGGGACCACTATCAACTACCAACTGATGATGCAACTGGAAAATGACCTTATATGGAAGGTTCAATGCGGATCAGCAGAATATCCACGTCTACATAAAATACCATGACTTTAAAATGCTGTTTGACCTAAAGTAAGGGGGAAATGGAAAGGAGAAATGAGTTTATATGGCTACGAGTTTCTAAAAAAGAGTCTGGAGGCTGGCAGAAGGATTGCCCTCATGCACAACTGAGCAGAGTCAGAGAGACAGATAAAGCAGATACAACCCCCAGATATTGGTTCCTTTGAGGGCTAAAGAGACCCATGGGAGTTATGGTCATGGCCGATGGGGTTAACTACCAGGGCAGATGGCCCCTCTTTGGAAAGGGTGTTTATGTGTGATGAATCTGGACTCAGATGGGATCTCCCTTCATAAGACTTTCATGCTAATGTGCTGGAGGTGCAGTTAATGTTGGGGTTTAAGATATATTTAGGGGATTTGAATCTCTGGACTGACAATGTGATAGCCAGGTCCTGAGCCTCAACAGACTCCAGCACCTACAATCTGATCTATTGGACTTAACACACTCAGCTAAGATGGAGTTGAAGAAGGACAACCACCACACCATGGAGCCTAGAGTGATTACAACTGAAAATGGGAGGATTGCATCCAGCATCCATGTGGAATCTGAGCCTCCTCTTGACATAGAGGTGCAATGGACACAACCAATCCAATGTCCACATAGAAGAGGTGGCATTGGATTGGGAAAAGTGGACATGGTGGACGATGGGTATGGGGAAAGGCAGGAAGAGATGAGAGGTGGAGGCGTCTTTGGGACATGGAGCTGCCCTGGATGGTGCTTCAGAGGTAATCACCGGACATTGTAAATCCTCACAGGGCCCACTGGGTGGAATGGAGGAGAGTATGGGCCATGATGTGAACCATTGTCTATGAGGTGCAGAGGTGCCCAAAGATGTACTTACCAAATCCAATGGATGTGTCATGATGATGGGAACGAGTGTTGTTGGGGGGGGGAGAGGGGGGGGCGGGGGGGTGGGGTTGAATGGGACCTCACATATATATTTTTAATGTAATATTATTACAAAGTCAAAAAAAAAAAAAAAAAAAGAAATATACCGTAGTGGAGAAACCTCTCTTCTTTGTTGGAAAGCCTTTTATCTGCAGCAGTGTATGTCAATGCAGCCCAAAGGCCCTGTCATTTGAATGTTGCCATCTATTTCCAAGACACGTCATCCAATGCATGGCCCAGCATCTCAAGTTTAGCATGATCTGACTATCTGACCGGTGTAGACTCTTGATATGCTTGTGAGGTCCATGAGAAAGAAAAAAGAGCCACAAACTGATTGAACTAAAATCTAGAGACTCCGTTTTTCCAAGGTATTCATTACCCACTTGTCCATCTAGGCAAACATAATTAAGAATTTTTTTCAGAGCTGTAGCTCCTTGGGGGCTGGTGTGGCCATCATGCCTGGAAACCTTGCTGTCCTTGCTTTGTCCTACTACTCAATATTCGAGCTTCCAGGGCAGGAGGAGGCTGAAGGCTCTTTTCCCATGCCTCACTGGATCCCTGGACCTTTAGTGTTAGTCTTCTTTTCCTTGCTAAAGACCAGGGACTTTAATCATTTGCATCACCTTTCCAGGAAACCAGAGGGAAGGCACTGTGGGATAGTGAAACAAATTCCACTTGATGGCAGTATTGTACCAGAAAGTCCCACCTGCCCCTCCCCCACGGCCTCTCCCTCCACCCTTTGGCAATGAAAAAAAATATTAACAAGTGACCATTTTCATTAGAGCTTGGTCTTTCCTTAGCTTAGCCACTTTTTTTTTTTTTTGAGCACACGCGTAAATGGTCTTTATTTTCATTGGAAATATTGTGTCATGATCTGCAAAGGAGTTTCAGAAGGTTAACTTGAACTTTGGGGGGAACTAGGCAAGAGATACAGAATTACAGCAGAAGCAAATGTTATAAAGTAGTTGGTTACTGGTACATAGTGATGCCTCCATATTTTAGAACTAAAAACACTAAATAACATGAACTAATACTTTAGCTTAGCCGCTTTTCAATAGCCAGCACCTATCTCTTAGGTTCCCATCATGCAAAGCCTCTTACCAGTTTGCGTGTGTTTGGCTTCCTACCCAACAAGAGGGAAGGCACCCCAGGGAGGCCCCTAGGTGTGGGCCTCAACCTATGGGTATCTCTCTCTCTGGCACTGCAGGTGGGTTGTGTCCTCTATCCCTAGTTGAAGTTCGTATGCAGAAGATGGACTTACATGCCAACAACACCCCACTTCCACACACTGGCCTTGAGGGACATTATAATTGGGGCACTCTGACAACTCACTGTCAATATACTTCTTGGACACAATTCTATGCTCACTTTGACATTAATTTTTTGGTGCGTTTTTATTTTCCATTCTAATATGTTGAGCTAACTTTTCCTTGGTTTTTGCTTAGTTCTGAAAGGGTTCTTCTAGGACTGTTTTTACTTATCCAGTTGTACTCCTTCATTACCTAAGGTAAGGGTCATGGGATAAAATGCACATAGTACTCTTTATTAAATTTTTTTTTTCTTCTTTCTTTTAAATGTTACATTTTAAAAAATGATGTCCCCATATGGTGATACTTCTCATTGACTTTTGCTAGCTGTTTTCAAAATTGCTGGCATTCAAGTTCCCACCCCAAGGTTTCTAGTGTCAGGCTGTATTCTTTCTTGGTAAGCATTCTGAAGATTTCACACACCTTTCCACCAATGTTTTTAAAAGACTTGTTAAGATGTGTAGTTTGGGCATTATCTCAATGTTACCCAGAACTTGCACTTTTCTAAGACTGAAATTCAGTCTGACCTCAGAAATTCACCTAGTGGTCCAAGGGTTTTTAAAGAATGTCCTCTTGATGGCAGGTTTGGTCCTCCAATGCTAACCCTTCTTTCCTTATTCCCTCTCCCTTCTCCTTTTGCACTTCCTAGTTGGCATACACAATCAGAATATTACACCAGATCCTTCTCTACCATGGTTGAAACCCAGCTGTGATGGCTAAGTTCATGTGTCAACTTGGTCAAATTATGGTGTCTAGTTGTTTAGTCAAGTAAGCACTGGTCTGATTATTACTGTGAGGATAATTCAGGGATTTAAATCAACAATAAGTTGATTGCATCTATGACTGATTACATCTATATCAACTGAGGAGACTGCCTTCAACAATGAGAGAAATCTCATCCAATCAGGAGAAAACTTTTAAAGGAGAAATGATGATTAAAGCAGTTAAAAGGGAGAATTTCCATGTCTATTTTAGCCAGAAAACTTCTCCTGGGAATTCATCAAAAATCTTCAGAGTTCCCAGCTTGTAGCCTGCCCTATGAAATTTGGACTGCCCATCTCTCCAGCTGCATGAGACAATTCTTATAAAAATCTCATAATGTTTAAGTGTATCTCCTGTCAGTTCTATTTCCATAGCAAATCCTAACTTATACAGATTTGGAATGAGGAATGATTTTTGAGAAACAGAATCTTAGGGATGAGATTTCTGAGTTAGTGCTGGGAATTTTGGAATTCATTTTCTAATCTGATTAAACTCAAAGGCACTAATGACTTTATTTCCAACAGTCATAAAGGCAAAGATAGTTCATGGCCTCAGTTGGCAATAGAGATATGCGAAACATCACCACTGGATATGGCTACTCACATGTGTATAAGAGGCAAGGCTCTGGGTGAGGGCATTTTTGACACCTTAACAGAGTGTCCTAGAGTTAAAAAGTATAATAATGTGGGCTCGTTGTTACTAAATACACTAGACACAGCTGTAAAATGCATGAGTTTAAGGTTTGTAATTTCTGACTTACACACGGCATGAAGGACGGGAAAGTTCCTATATGTGCCCTGAAAGAAAATCTTATTTCATGTAGCCACAGACCTGAGATTTCTGAAAACAAGAACAAGAATCTTATTGTGCATATGGTTGAATTACAACTTAAACTAAATTTCCAACCTTGCAGGGTGTATCCTGATAGAGTGAGGGCATTGATTGGAAAGCAATGTGATCCTGAAAATTGGAATGGGCATGTATGAATTGACAATGATGGTGGGGACATTAAAACCCTCGATTCTGCTGTATCTTTGTCAAAAACACCCATGTAATAGTCTGCTACAAGGAGTGAGCCATCCAACCTTCACCTGAGAAGATTAACCCTGCTATTATTGATAAACCTACAACCACCTCTCATGAGGAAACAGTTCTCTTACCTCTGTTTGAAGAGATTAATCCTATTTCACCAGATGAAACTGTAGTGGAATGCTCTAAGGTACTTGGCTTACAAGACACTTCTGATTCTTCTCTTGACCCACCCTACCACCCCCCTTTTCTTCTAAACCTATAATTAGATCGAAGTCCCAAAAGACCCCAAAAGGTGAGATACGAAGTGTGACAATGAGGAATTACACTACACTCCAAAAGAACTGCATGATTTTTCCAATTCATTTAGACAGAATTCAGGGGAATATGTGTGGGAATGGATATTAAGGGAGTGTGATAATGGTGTTAGGAAGATAAAGTTAGATCAGGCCAAATTTACTGATATAGGCCCATTAAGCTGAGATTCTGGATTCAATGTAGTAGCTTAAGGGGTCAGAAAGAGCCATAACAATCTGAGTGACTGGCTGAAGAATGGACCAAATGGTGGCCTCCATTGCTTGAGGTCGAAATGCTAGAACAGCCCTGGTATAATGCAGATGATGTGATCCAAAGGCTTATATAGACTGGAATTTTAGAGTGGATTTATCATGTAAGACCTGCTCACCCACCCCAGGAATGTCCAGAGTACAAACCTTTTACCAGGAGTATAAAAAATAAATTTGTGAGATGAACTCCATCATCTCTGAAAGGTGCTGTGGTTGCTCTTCTTTGTAGGTCAGATATTACTGTGGGAACTGCTGTCACTGTACTTGGATCCTTAAACACAATGAGGATGAGCAGATCCAGGGATGGCAGAAGCCAAGTGGCAGCACTTAGTCAACAAAGACAAGGTAGGAGTGGCTACCATAATACACAGACAGGAGATTCAAAGTAGGAATCCAAATAGTCTGAATCACAGAGACTTATGGCATTGGCCAGTAGATCATGGGGTACTTACAAGTAAAACAGATGGGCAGTCTACTAAATTCTTGCTTATTCTGTCTAAGCAAAAGTGTGCTAGGTCAAGTGAACAAAATTCTAACTGAATTACAAAAACAGAAAGTCACAGCCCTTTAATAAATTCCCAGACTTGTGACAGTTTCCAGGCCCAGAGCCCCTTGAATGAAGGGAAGGTAGGCTCCCCTTGGGGAAGGACACTTCTACACTCCCCAAATTTGTACTACAGTATTAATCCAAGTCTTCCCCAGAAAAACCTAAGGCCTTTGACCAGGGTAACTATACATTGTGGAATAGGATATGATCAGACATTTTGGGGATTATAAGACACTGGCTTGAAAGTGACTTTAATTCCAGACATGCAAAAATTCACTATGGCACATCAGTCAGAATCAGGTCTTACAGAGGTCAGGAGATATATGGGAGTTTTAGGTCAATTCCATTTCACAGTGGGTCCAATCGATATTTCCCTAATTCCAGAATGCATAGTTGGAATCAGCATACTCAACTGGCAGAATTCCCACATTGGTAACCTGACTCGTGGAGTGGGGGCTTTTATGGTAAGAAAGGCCAAGTGGAAGTCACTAGAACTGCCTCTACCTAGTAAAATAGTAAAACAAAAGCAGTACATTAGTGTACCAGCAAGGACGTAATGGATGCAGGGGTGTTGAGTCCCACACATCTCCATTCAACTCTCCTCTTTGGTCTGTGCAGAAAAGATATAGATCTTGGAGGATGACAGTGGATTATCATAAATTTAACCAGATGCTGACTCCAACTGCAGCTGTTGTTCCATATGTGGTATCATTGCTCGAGCAAAACAACACATCCCTTGTTCCCTTGTATATAGATATTGATCTGACTAATGCTTTTTTCTGAACTGCTGTAAGTAAAGACCACCAAAAAGTTTGCTTTCATCTGGCAAGCCCAGCAGTAAACCATTACTGTCCTACCTCAAGGATGTATCTATTCTCCAGCCGTATGTCATAATTTAGTCCACAGGTACCTTGAACGTCATTCCCTCCCAAAAGACATTACACTGGTCCATTATATTGATGTTATCATGTTGAGTAGGCCTAGTGAGCAAGAAGTAGTAACTATTCTAGACTTATTGGTAAGGCATTTGTATGTCAGAGGGTCCAAGATAAATTTAATAAAAATATAGGGTTCTGGGAAGTGGACTTGGCCCAGTGGTTAGGGCATCTGTCTACCATATGGGAGGTTTGCGGTTCAAGCCCTGGTGCCTCCATGACCCATGTGGAGCTGGCCCATGCACAGTGCTGATGCACGCAAGGAGTGCCGTGCCCACAGGGGTGTCCCTGCGTAGGGGAGCCCCACGCACAAGGAGTGCGCCCCTTAAGGAGAGCCGCCCAGTGGGAAACAAAGTGCAGCCTGCCCAGGAATGGCGCCGCACACACGGAGAGCTGACACAAGATGACGCAACAAAAAGAGACATATTCCCGTGCTGCTGACAGCAACAGAAGCTGACAAAAAAAGAACACACAGCAGATAGACACAGAGAAAGACAACTGGGGTGGGGGGGTAAGGGGAGAGAAATAAAATAATTAAAAATTAAAAATTAAAAAAAAAAGAGGGTTCTTCCTCCTCAGTGAAATTTCTAGGTATCCAGTGGCATATATCATGTCAGGATACCCCTACTAAGGTGAAGAAGCTGTTGAATCTGGCCCCCTCCCACAATTAAAGAAGAGGCAGAGTGCCTAGTTGTCCTCTTTCAATTCTGGAGTCAATATATTCCTCAATTGAGTTTGCTACTCCAGCCACTTACCGAGTGACCTGAAAAGCTGCTAGTTTTGAATGAGGGATCAGAACAAGAGGAGGCTATGGAACAGAGTCCAGGCTGCTGTGCAAGCTGCTCTGTCACTTGGGCCTTATGATCCAACAGATCCAAAGGTGCTGGAAGTATCAGTAGCAAACAGAGATGTTGTCTGGATCCTTTGGAAGGCCTCTACTGGAAAAGAACAGCTCAAAACCTCAGGATTTTGGATGAAAGCCCTGCCATCCTCCAAAGATAATTACTCTTCTTTTGCAAAACAGCTTCTCACCTGCTACTGCGCCTTAGGAGAGACTGAATACTTAGCCATGGGCCACAAGTTACCATAAGATGTGAATTGCCTATCATGAGCTGGGTTTTGTTAGGCCTGGAAGCCGTAAAGTTGGGCATGCACAGACAGTAGCACTCCATCATAAAATGGAAGTGGTATATAGAAGATAGGGCTCAAGTGGGTCCTGAAGGCACAAGTAAGTTACATGAGGAAGTGGCTCAAATACCCATGGCTACCACTCTTACCACATTACTTTCTCTTTCCCTGTTCACACCTCTGGCCTCGTGGAGAGTTCCTTGTGATCACTTGACTGAGGAAGAGAAAACTTGGGCCTGGTCTACACAAAGTTCTGTACCATTTTAAGGGGCTATCCAAATGTGTACAGCTTCAGCACTATAACCCCTTCCTGGGATATCCCTGAAGGACAGTGGTGAAGGGAAATCATCCAAGTGGTTAGAAGTTTGAGCAGTGTACCTGGCTGTTCAATATACTTGGAAGGAGAAATAGCCAGAGGTCCATTTATATACTGATTCATGGATTGTCACGATTGGTTTAGCTGGATGGTCAGGGCCTTTGAAGGAAAATGATTGGGAAATTGGTGACAAAGAAGTCTGGGGGAGAGGTAAGTAGATTGACTTTTCTTAATATGTAAAGATATTTGTGTTCCAAGTGAATGCTCACAAGAGGGTGATTTCAGCAGAGGAAGATGTTAATAATCCAGTTGTAAGATCACTCATTCTTTGGATACCAGTCAGCCTCTTTCCCCAGCCACTCCTGTCATTGCTCAATGGGCTCATGAATAAAGTGGATATGGTGGTAGGGATGAAGGTTATGCCTGGGCACAGCAACATAAGTCTTCCCCTCAACAAGGATGACCAGGCTACAGCCACTGCTGAGTTCCCAATCCGCCAGAAGCAGAGGAGTGATTCCACCAGAGGAGTGATTCTGAATCAACAAGTATAGGTATAGATGGTAATTACTGTACTAGCTGGGGTGATGGGTCTTGAATATCAACGGGAAATAGGACTACTCTTACACAACAGAGGTAAAAGAGAGTTTGCTTGGAATATAGGAGATCCCCATAAATTTCAGGAATGATAGTTTAAGTCAACCTACCAGGCAGAGAACATGCCCAGCTGAGGTGCTGGTTGAGGGTAAAAGAAACATGGAATGAGTAGCCGAACAAGGTAGTGATAAATTCAAACACGACCATTTCACCAGTTACAGAAATCATGAATTTCTTATTTTGAAATCATGAATATTTCTTATTTTGTAGTGAGTATATTTGAATACATATGCAAAGCAAATACCTTTGTTTTCTTCCCTATCATATCCCTTTATTGTATGATATGAGTTGCAACAACTTCATGTCATAGAATTTAAATTACAGGATATTAAGTTTAAGGGTGAATATTACTCAAGGGCTTGCACCTTATTTTGAAGAGATTTGGTGTGTTTTGGGGTTGTACCCAGGACAGAGGGGTATTGTTAAGCTAAAATGTCTATTATTGTTTTTATTTAGATATTAAGTATTGTTTAAGGTGATGTGTATGAAAGCCAAGTTGATAAGAGATGGACTGTGAAGGTTAGGCTCATGTGTCAACTTTGCCAGGTAATGGTGCTGGGCTATTTGGTCTAATAAGCACTGGCCTAATTGTTATTGTGAGGGCATTTCATGGACTTAAATCATCAGAGGTAATCACCGGACATTGTAAATCCTCACAGGGCCCACTGGATGGAATGGAGGAGAGTATGGGCCATGATGTGAACCATTGTCTATGAGGTGCAGAGGTGCCCAAAGATGTACTTACCAAATCCAATGGATGTGTCATGATGATGGGAACGAGTGTTGTTGGGGGGGGAGAGGGGGGGTGGGGGGGGTGGGGTTGAATGGGACCTCACATATATATTTTTAATGTAATATTATTACAAAGTCAATTAAAAAAATCATCACAAAACTGATTGTGTCTCTGGCTGATTACATCTACAATCAACGGAGGAGGAGATTCTCTTTTAACAATGAGAGAAGTTTCATCTTATCAGGTGAGGCTGTAAAAAGAGAAGCAATGATTTCAGCAATCAGAAGGGAAAATTCCCATCTCTACTTTTGCCAGCCAGTTTCTCCTGAGGAATTCATCAAAAACCTTCATCAGAGTTCCCAGCCTGTGGCCTGCTCTATGGAATTTGGACTTGCCCATCTCCACAGTTGAGGGAGCCAATTACTACAAAAAAACCTCTTAATATTTACATTATTCATATATATATCTCCTATTGTTTCTGTTTTCCTAGTGAACCTGGACTAATATACCATCTAATTTTGTACCATTATCCCCATGCCATAAAATAAAGTTGGGAGTCTCGTACTCGAGGTTTGTTGGGGTACCAGAAATTACGGCATTTAAAAAAATCTGATAAAATAATTTGCAACTTATTTGTAGAAAACAATAATCTATAGAAAATGTATACACACCTGTAACACCATCTCTTAGACATCACCAGCCTTCACACTTTCCTTTCTTTCCATTCACTTTTGTCTGTAACAAGATATAGGTATGTCATTGACTCAAATTGGGATTGTCATACATAATAAATTTGAATCAGATATTACAAAACTCTATATATCACACCCATTTCCTTTAAATTTTTTTGAGACATTCTTTTATGCTTTTCTTTTTTACACTGAGCTTTTGTCTTTCATGTATCATTTAAAACTCTCCTTTTAAAAACATAGTTCTTTCTATATAACATGTCCTCACCTATATATATCCACCACTCATAGAGAATGACAGATAAAAGATCGCTGCATACACCCCATTTTGCCAAAACACATTTACTATATTTCCACTGGAAAATACGGAAATGGAATTTTTTTCTTTAACATTTTGCCTAATGCTCCTGGGTAAACAATAATTTCTTACTACGATGTTTTACAAAACTAGTATCTCTTCATCTTTTGGTACTTACAAAAACATTTCAGGGATGATGTAAAAAATCAGATCACAAAACCACCTTATGTGATATCTGACAGTGTCTAGTCCCTAAAATCTGACCTCTGAAACACCCACAATCATTACCTTGGTCTTTATACTTGCAGACCTTTCCTCTTGGTCTCTCTGCATCTGCACACATATGAATATGGCTGAATATATATATAAGAATGTTTCTTCCACTGTTGATATAAATGGCCTTATTATTCCCCATGGCTTGACTAAATGTTAGGCAGGCTTCTTCCTGACTCCAGGCTGCTGACCTCACTCTCACCCAGACACAGAATCAAGATGCAACCTGTTCCATCTGCTCTTCACAGTAAACTCAACAGATAAAACCATGTGATTGGAACACCCCATTGAATGACTTTCCCCTAAAGGTCTACAGTACACTTCCACTAGCTAACTAACTAGCTAACTTACACTGATGTGGGCTATGGGTGGGAGGCTGGTCCTACCTTTGTCTTGACTTGTGGGTGTGGGGCAGTGAAAGGCTGCAGTCCTGCCCTTGGTGACCATGGCAAGAACTCCAATTCTGGGAGGCAATTTAGCAATGCAAACTCTATATACATACCAGTCAGTCCAGGGAAACTCTGATGGTAGTAATGTCAAAGCTTAAGGGAACTTGGACTTGGCCTCGAATGGGAAATATAATATAGCCTGTGCATAAATTCAAAATTATCTAATTCTGTATCCAAGTGTGCCTAGTTTCTAGAAATCCAGTTAAGTGACAGGGGTTTGAATGTTCAGAAAGAATGTAAAACTGAATGTGTATTCAAAGTTGCATCCAGATGGAATATGGGCAAGATGCTAAGATAAGCTCACCTGAAATGTGGGTGATATGTTAATTCAAAACCTACCTGGTACTCAGGCAAACACTTAACTAACAAAGAAGTAGTTTTCTTTGATAAAAGCACCATTTGACTCCCCACCCTGTATAAAAGGAATTTGAAAATCTTATTTGAGGCTCAGGTTTGAAACAGAAAGCTCCCAAGTCCTGCTGGCCATCAATAAATCATTTTTCCTTCTCAAAACCATTCCTGAGTCTTGGCCTTTCTATACGCAAATAATTGAACCTCTCTCAACTTCTACAACATTTTTGGGGGCTCATCCGGGATTGCAAGCAAAGGACAGAGATGGTAGCATTTTGCTGCCCCTTCTAAATCCCTCAGAAAGCCGGGAGGACTTGGGTGAACCCCAATCATTAGGGTACCCCTGGATTAAATTTAATCCAGAAAAGATGTGGGCTCCACTGGAGTCTTCCCGATGAAACTGAAGGGCAATGGAAGGTCTGAAGAGGATTCTGAGAATGAAAAAGAACTCCAGATGTGGAGGAAGGTAAGACTCCCTAGGGGGGAACATTTGTCAGGAAAACCCTAGGTTTAATAGCTAGGGTGGGGGGCTGATCATCTCCCAAAAGAACCCTAGTAGCCCCGAAAATTTGGGGGGAAGCTGTTCTCTCCGGGTCTGAAAAAAGAAAAAAGCCTAGTGTTTTGTCTAATTGCATGTAAAAATCTGGTAACTAGTCTTATCTCCACTGAAGGAGTGGAGGCTTAATTATAATAGGAAGGGATGTTTATAGGTTTGAGTCCTAACATCCTGGAAGCTAGGGTGGTTTAAAAAAAACTTGGCTACAAGAAACTGGATGGGCCTTTTTGGGGGAGCATGGTCTGGGTGTAAAGTTAAACAGTAAAAAAGGTCTATTTGGAATCTTGTTAGGTGCTGAATTGCAAATAAATCTGCTTTATACCAAATGTTAATGCTAAATGTTTTCTCTTTCTAAAGTTTGTGATGGCTGTGGGGGCAGCTGTGCTGAAAAAAAATATAGAATTTGTAGGTCAGATTAGGTAACCTTCATGCTTCTGTCGGTGTGCTCAATGCTAGTGTTGGAGTTGTGTAGTTATATAAAGTAGTGGAATTTAGTTGAGCTGGAACCCTCCCTTGTTATTGGCAAGGGGGTGAATTGATTATAGAGCAAAACTGTGGAGTCTGAATGTTTGCACATGCTCTGCTGTCTCGTCTTTGTTCTGCCCCTTTGCTGGGGCTTGGAGGCTGTCCGTGTCCACACCACACACCTGGGTCTGTTAGGGCTGCCCCAGTCAGAGGAGCAGGGTTCCCGGGAGGAGTTCCAAATTTAAGTAGGTTCTGTCTGCCCATTTTGGCAGAAAGCTGGAAAGAGAGGAGTGGCTTGCCCCTTTCCAGTGAGTCCATGCCTTCTATTCATAAGCAGCATTCCTATTTGATAGCTGTCCACCCAACTGCCTGGAAGGAGGGAGGTGAAGGGGATGCAAAGCAGGATCAAAATAAATGCAGTAAAGTTCCCTCCCTAGGGTGTCAAAGGCCAAAATACATTTGCATTCTGCCCGGGGTTCTTCTACTTTTCCATATCTCTCTCTCTGTGAGACTGTAGAAATACTTTGAAATGTTTTAAAATTGTAAACTTGTCTGAAAAAAAGGAGGCTATGGCTTGAAACAATAAACCTCTAATCACTCGATAGTCTTTTTAATAGTCTGGCAGGGGGAGCCGGGCGGGGCCGGTGCAGGCCACGGTGGTGAGAGGCGGACGCCGGAGCTGGGCCGGGCCGCTGTAGTGAGCGGAGCCAGGCGGAGCCGGGTCAGGCCGCGGCGGCGTACGGAGCCAGGCGGGGCTGGTCCAGGCCGCGGTGGCGGGAGATGGACGCGGGAGCCGGCTGGGCTGCTGTAGCGAGCGGAGCCGGGCGGAGCCAGGCCAGGCCGCGGCGGCGTACGGAGCCAGGCAGAGCCGGTCCAGGCCTCCGCGGCGGGCAGCGGCGGGCAGAGCCGGGCCTGCGGAGGGGTTTCTGTTCTGTGTTTTTTTTTTTTTTTTGGAGCATCTGCAGTACTGGGGAGTTCGTGGGCCCTGGGCGGCCTATTGGGGGTTTGTGGGAAGGGAGGTGCTTGCAGACCCATTTGGGCAGACAAACGGGGGGTTTTAGGGCAAAGCAGGGGGAAGTTGTTGTTTTAGATAGTGTTGCAATTGTGACACATGTATACCTGTATCTCTCTTCCCCCTATCCATTCCCCACCGTTTGCCCATCCTCTTTTTCTTTCTTCCTTTCTTCTTGTCTTTCTTTTTTTCTTTATTATAATTAGTTTTTTTTTTTTTCGGTTTTCTCTTTCCCTCTTGTCCCTCATCTTCCACTCATTTTATTTTAATTCAAGTATACAATAGGTGCTACAGGGAACACCTCACATTTGCTGGGTTTTCCCATCCTCCACTGTCTCATTTCTGTGTGAACTGATTTAGGCTACCTACACTATCCTCCTTCCCCTGCATCTTTTTTTTTTTTTTTTTTTTTTTTTAATTTTTTTATTTTTTATTGACTTTGTAATAATATTACATTAAAAATATATATGTGAGGTCCCATTCAACCCCACCCCCCCACCCCCCCCTCTCCCCCCCCCCCCAACAACACTCGTTCCCATCATCATGACACATCCATTGGATTTGGTAAGTACATCTTTGGGCACCTCTGCACCTCATATACATTGGTTCACATCATGGCCCATACTCTCCTCTATTCCATCATGTAGGCCCTGTGAGGATTTACAATGTCCGGTGATTACCTCTGAAGCACCATCCAGGGCAGCTCCATGTCCCGAAGATGCCTCCACCTCTCATCTCTTCCTGCCTTTCCCCATACCCTTTGTCCATTATGTCCACTTTTCCCAATCCAATGCCACCTCTTCTATGTGGACACTGGATTGGTTGTGTCCATTGCACCTTTATGTCAAGAGGAGGCTCAGATTCCACCTGGATGCTGGATGCAATCCTCCCATTTTCAGTTGTAATCACTCTAGGCTCCATGGTGTGGTGGTTGTCCTTCTTCACCTCCATCTTAGCTGAGTGTGGTAAGTCCAATAAATCAGATTGTAGGTGCTGGAGTCTGTTGAGGCTCAGGATCTGGCTATCACATTGTCAGTCCAGAGATTCAAATCCCCTAAATATATCTTAAACCCCAACATTAACTGCACCTCCAGCACATTAGCATGAAAGTCTTATGAAGGGAGATCCCATCTGAGTCCAGATTCATCACACATAAACACCATTTCCAAAGAGGGGCCATCTGCCCTGGTAGTTAACCCCATCAGCCATGACCATAACTCCCATGGGTCTCTTTAGCCCTCAAAGGAACCAATATCTGGGGGTTGTATCTGCTTTATCTGTCTCTCTGACTCTGCTCAGTTGTGCATGAGGGCAAACCTTCTGCCAGCCTCCAGACTCTTTTTTAGAAACTCATAGCCATATAAACTCATTTCTCCTTTCCATTTCCCCCTTACTTTAGGTCAAACAGCATTTTAAAGTCATGGTATTTTATGTAGACATGGATATTCTGCTGATCCGCATTGAACCTTCCGTATAAGGTCATTTTCCAGTTGCATCATCAGTTGGTAGTTGATAGTGGTCCCTCGTTGCCAGGGAGGCTCATCCCCGGGTGTCATGTCCCACGCTGGGGGGAAGGCATTGCATTTACATGCTGAGTTTGGCTTCGAGACTCTTCCCCTGCATCTTGATATCCACTATCATCTACTGTCTCTCCTATATTCCACCCCCCACCTCCCGTTCTTTGATCCACAAAGTGTCTAACTCTTAATTTCTAAATACCTTTGTTCTGTTTTCTCTCTGTTATCCACTCTTGAAACTCCTACCTTTCTTTTCTTTTTCCTTCTCTCATGAAAACAATAGCTTTGTAGTTCATACCATATTCCTCCCATATTCAGTCATCTACTTCACAAAAGGTACTCTACCTACAGCTATAACTCTATACAATCTACATGAATCTAACCTCCATCCTCCCAGATCTCATATTCTTGCTTTGTTAACATACATCACCAATACTACTTTACACTTTTCCCTTGCTTACACAATTGCCTTTCCCCAACACTAATACTTTCCTCTAAAGTGAACTTAACCAACAACAAGAAACTAGAATAAGAAGAAAAAAGTGACAAAGAGAAGAGATAACACCTATGCAAAAATAACAACTAATTAACCTCCAAGAGCAGACAAAGAAGCTAAGGAACTGATTAAATTTGTCAAAATAAAGAGATGACCAGAAAGCAACAAAAATCTACAAACCAAACCAATAATCAGGAAAACATGGCTGAATCCAATCAACAAACCAATAATCACGAAGGGGAGCAAAACTTGGCACAAGCAATGAAAGATCTCAGAACATTTATCACCGACAAATTTGATGCAGTAATGAAAGAGGTTAACAACATGAAGACATCACTTGGAGGGGAAATTGCAGACATACGCAAAAACATAACAGATATGATGGGAATGAACACCATAGTTCAAGAAATCAAAAATACACTTGCAGCAAATATCAGCAGACTAGAAGAGACAGAGCAGAGAATTAGTGATGTGGAAGACACTACATCAGAAATCAAAAGATAGTAGAAGGGGTCAATAAGAAGATAGAAAAAATCCAATTAGGATTTAGGGACCTGAATGACAATGCAAAACGCTCAAACATACGTATTATAGGCATTCCAGAAGGTGAAGAGAAGGGAAAGGGGTCAGAAGGAGTGTTGCAGGAAATAATGGCTGAAAACTTCCCAAATCTACTGAAAGAGACAGATGTACATATCCAAGAAGCACAGCGCACTCCACAAGTCATAAACCCCAACAGGCCCACCCCAAGAAATATACTTGTCAAATTATCCAAAGCTCAAGACAAAGAGAAAATCCTAAAAGCAGCAAGAGAAAAGAAAACCATCACATACAAGGGAAGCTCAATTAGATTAAGTGCTGATTTCTCTTCTGAAACCATGGAGGCAAGAAGACAGTGGTATGATATAGTCAAGGTACTAAAGGAAAAAAATTTCCAACCAAGAATACTCTATCCAGCTAAACTAGCATTCAAACATGATGGAGAGTTCAAAATATTCACAGACAAACAGAAACTGAAAGAGTATACCAACAAGAAACCTCCCCTTCAAGAAATTCTAAAGGCAGTTCTGTAGGAAGAAAGGAAAAAACAGGAAAGGCAAAGTTGGAGGAGAGTATAAGACCAACAATAACAACAAAAAAGACAAAAAAAAATACAAACAAAATATGACAAACACAAATCCAATCAAAATATGGCTAACACAAATAATTCCTTGATAGTAATAACACTGAACGCCAACGGATTAAACTCACCTATCAAAAGATTCAGACTGGGACATTGGATAAGGAAATATGACCCATCCATATGCTGCCTACAAGAGACACATCTTAGACCCAGAGACGCATGGAGATTGAAAGTGAATGGCTGGAAAACAATCATACAAGCTAACAATAACCAAAAAAAGGCAGGAGTAGCTATATTAATATCAGACAAAATAGACTTTAAATGTGAAACAATTGTGAGAGACAAAGAAGGATACTACATTTTAGTCAAAGGGAAAATCTGTCAAGAAGATCGAACAATCATAAATATCTATGCCCCTAACAAGGGTGCCTCTAAATACGTCAGGCAAATGCTGGAAAAACTAAGTGAAAGAATAGATACATCTACAATTATAGTGGGGGATTTTAATACACCACTATCAACTCTGGACAGAACATCTCAAAAGAGAATCACCAAAGAAACAAAACATCTGAATAGTATATTAGAGGAGCTCGACCTAATAGACATATATAGATCGCTACACCCAAACACAGCAGGATATACATTTTTCTCAAGCGCACATGGATCATTCTCCAAGATAGATCATATGCTAGGCCACAAAGAAAGGCTGAACGAATTCAGAAAGATTGAAATCATACAAAACATTATCTCTGACCACAGTGGAGTCAAGCTGGAGATCTGCAAGGGACAGAAGCCCAGATTTCACACCACGATTTGGAAATTAAACAGCACACTCTTAGAAAAACAGTGGGTCAAAGAGGAAATCTCAAAAGAAATCAATGACTACCTTGAAACAAATGATAATGATAACACAACATACCAAAATTTATGGGATGCAGCAAAAGCAGTACTGAGAGGGAAGTTTATAGCCATAAATTCATATATCAAAAAAGAAGAAAGAGCAAAAATTGAAGAACTAACTGCACGTTTGAAGGAATTAGAAAAACAACAACAAAGTAACCCAACAGGAAGAAAAGGAAGGAAATAACAAAGATAAGAGCAGAACTAAATGAAATAGAAAATAAGAAAGCACTTGAACAGATAAACAAGACCAAGAGCTGGGTTTTGAGAAGATTAACAAAATTGACAAACCTTTAGCAACACTAACAAGGAAAAAAAGAGAGAAGATGCAAATACACAAAATAAGAAATGAGAAAGGCGATATAACCACTGACCCCACAGAAATAAAGACTATCATAAGAGGATATTTTGAAAAACTATATTCCAACAAAAATGACAATCTAGAGGAAATGGACAAATTCCTAGAAACACATAAGCAGCCCATATTGACAAAAGAAGAAATTGATGATCTTAACAAACCAATCACAAGCAGAGAGATAGAATCAGTTATTAAAAATCTCCCAACTAAGAAAAGCCCAGGGCCAGATGGCTTCACAGGTGAATTCTACAAAACATTCCGGAAAGAACTGATACCAATCCTGCTGAAACTATTCCAAAACATCGAAACAGAAAGAACATTACCCAACTCCTTCTATGATGCCAACATTACCCTAGTACCAAAGCCAAACAAAGACATCACAAGAAAGGAAAATTACAGACCAATTTCTCTAATGAACCTAGACGCAAAAATGCTCAACAAAATACTTGCTAATCGTATTCAACAACACATTAAACGTATTATACACCACGACCAAGTGGGATTCATCCCAGGTATGCAAGGATGGTTCAACATAAGAAAATCAATCAACGTAATACACCACATAAACAGATTGAAGGAAAAAAATCACATGATTATATCTATTGATGCAGAAAAAGCATTTGACAAAATACAGCACCCTTTCTTGATAAAAACACTCCAAAAGATTGGAATACAAGGGAATTTTTTGAACATGATAAAGAGTGTATATGAAAAATCTAAAGCCAATATTGTTTACAACGAAGAAATCCTAGACTCCTTCCCTCTAAACTCAGGAACAAGACAAGGATGCCCACTGTCTCCGCTCCTATTTAACATTGTCTTAGAAGTACTTGCTCGAGCACTGAGGCAAGAACCAGAAATAAAAGGCATTCAAATTGGAAAGGAAGAAGTCAAAATTTCATTATTTGCAGATGACATGATCCTATACATAGAAAACCCTGAGAGATCTACAACGAAGATTCTAGACCTCATAAATGAGTTTAGTAAAGTCGCAGGTTATAAGATCAGTGCGCAAAAATCAGTAGCATTTCTGTACACCAATAATGAGCAAGATCAGGAGGAAATCAAGAAACAAATACCATTCACAATAGTAACTAAAAAAATCAAATACTTAGGAATAAATTTAACTAAAGAGGTAAAGAACTTATACACCGAGAACTATACAAGATTGTTCAAGGAAATCAAAGAAGACCTAAATAAATGGAAGACTATTCCTTGTTCATGGATAGGAAGACTGAACATTATTAAGATGTCTATCCTACCAAAACTGATCTACACATTCAATGCAATCCCAATAAAAATCAACGCAACCTTCTTTAAGGAACTAGAAAAACTAACTATGAAATTTATTTGGAAAGGAAAGAGACCCCGAATAGCCAAAGACATACTGAAAAAGAAAAACGAAATTGGAGGAATCACACTACCTGACTTCAAAACATACTATAAAGCTACGGTGGTGAAAACAGCATGGTATTGGCATAAGGAGAGACACAAAGACCAATGGAATCGAATTGAAAACTCTGATATAGAACCTCACATATACAACTACATAATATTCGATAAAGCCACCAAACCCTCTCAACTGGGAGTGGCCTATTCAACAAATGGTGTCTGGAGAACTGGATAGCCATATGTAGAAGAATGAAAGAGGATTACCATCTCACACCTTATACAAAGATCAACTCAAGATGAATCAAAGACCTAAATATAAGAGCCAAGACCATAAAAACCTTAGAAAGCAGTGTAGGGAAACATCTATAGGACCTTGTAATAGGAAATGGATTTATGAATATCTCACCAAAAGCACGAGCAGCAAAAGAACTAATAGATAAATGGGACTTCCTCAAAATTAAAGCCTTCTGCACCTCAAAGGAGTTTGTCAAGAAAGTAAAAAGGGAGCCCACACAGTGGGAGAAAATATTTGGCAATCATATATCTGATAAGAAACTTATAACTTGCATATATAAAGAACTCCTATATCTTGAAAATAAAAAGATAAACAACCCATTTAAAAAATGGGAAAAAGACTTAAACAGACACTTCTCCGAAGAAGAAATACAAATGGCAAGAAAGCACATGAAAAAATGTTCCAAATCTCTAGCTATCAGGGAAATGCAAATCAAAACTACAATGACATACCATCTTACACCCATAAGATTGGCAGCTATGAAAAAAACAGAAGAATACAAGTGCTGGAGAGGATGTGAAGGAAGGGGAACACTCATCCACTGCTGGTGGGAATGCAGAAGGATCCAACCATTCTGGAGGACAGTAGGGCGGTTTCTCAGAAAACTAGCCATAGATTTGCCATATGACCCAGCAATACCACACTGCTGGGTATATACCCAGCAGAACTGAAAACAAGGACACAAACCGATATATGTACACCAATGTTCATAGCAGCATTTTTCACTATTGCCAAAAGTTGGAATCAACCCAAATGCCCATCAACAGATGAGTGGATCAATAAAATGTGGTATATACACACAATGGAATACTACTCGGCTGTAAGAACAAACACACTACAAAAACATGTGATAACATGGATGAATCTTGAGAACCTTATGTTGAGTGAAGCAACCCAGACATTGAAGGACAAATACTACATGACCTCAATGATATGAAATAAACAAGCTGCCCTAGATAGCAAGAGACTGAACGATAGGCTTACAGGAAATTGGAGGGTGGAGGAAGGATATGAGCCGATGTCTGCAAGGGTGGAATTTAAGACGAGATGGTGGTAAGTATGAACACAAAGAAGAGATAAAAGGGGGGCAAGGGGTTGCCTTTGGTTGGGGCTTTGCGGGTTTGAGGGTGGCTGGGGAGGGACGGATGGGTAACGTTGCCCAAAAGTGGGGGGAGGGAGGGGTAGCATACGAACACAGGAGAGGGTCAGGTGTTGGTGGAGAGTAAAATGCCGAGAAAATCATATCAAAATATAATAAAGAGGGTTACCTGTTTAGAATGCTCGGAGGGGAGGGTCTGTGGCAGGACGGGCGCCTGGGGAATGTCTAAATGCTCATTCTGCCAGAGTGGGTGACACCATTGGGTAGAAACCCAAGTAATGAGAGTGGGGGTGGACCCACATCCTGGGGAGGACTAATGCCATCAAATAGAGGGAACTGTATCTCTCGAGAGAAAGCGTGGCTCCCAGGGCATTGGGGCAGTTGAGCAAGTTAGGCCCTGAACACTATTCCATCTATCTCTGGAAGTGGCTCCTCAGGAAACGGAGGTTGGCTGTCACTGTGGGCACCAAGGTGGAAGGAAAATGGACGTTAAATGTGTGGAACCAGAGTAAATGGGGGGTAAGAGAGGAGTTTCTTGAGAGTACACAAGGATCGATATAAAACATGTAATATTACACCATAACATATAGGAGATGACAGACTGATAATGTAAACCATAATGTAAAACATAGGATAACTAAAAATATAAAGAACTGTGTATCCTAAAGTATGCACCATAATGTAAGCACAGATGTTACCTTGTTAGAAAGCTAATGTCTCAGACTCTGTACATCACTTTAAGTAAATATGATATGAATAGGGTGTAAGAGTATCACTGTGGAAGGGAAAAGGTTTTCTGGTGGATGTGTGGGAGTGCTGTATATTATATATATACATTGCTGTGGTCTAGGACTCCTGTGAAGAAAAGCTGAATAATTAGGGGGGGGGGGGAAAAAAAAAGATAGGATGTGGAATTTTTTCAAGTCAACATTCTTTATCTAAGTTCTTTATCTAACTTTATCCATGTTTTTTTTTTTTTTTTTTAAAGATTTATTTTTATTTATTTATTTAATTCCCCTCCCCTCCCCCGGTTGTCTGTTTTCTGTGTCTTTTTGCTGCGTCTTGTTTCTTGTTTCTTTGTCCGCTTCTGTTGTCGTCAGCGGCACGGGAAGTGTGGGCGGCGCCATTCCTGGGCAGGCTGCTCCCTCCTTCGCGCTGGGCGGCTCTCCTTGTGGGTGCACTCCTTGCGCGTGGGGCTCCCCTACGCGGGGGACACCCTGCGTGGCGCGGCACTCCTTGCGCGCATCAGCACTGCGCATGGGCCAGCTCCACACGGGTCAAGGAGGCCCAGGGCTTGAACCGCGGGCCTCACATGTGGTAGACGGACGCCCTAACCACTGGGCCAAAGTCCGTTTCCTATCCAAGTTCTTTATCTACCCTTTAAACCCATCGCTATATGCCATTCCCTAGTAAGGGACCATGACATTATATTGGGCTTCAAATTTTGGGGAGTTCTGGATCACAGAGTGTTTCAACAATGGCAATGGAGGGATACTGGTATGGGATACCAATGACAGGTGATATATGGCTGACAGGAGCTGTACAGAACATATGTCCAGGGTGCATGGTAATGTTTGGATATACTCATAGTGGCAACAATTAAAAACCACAGCAGGGGGGGTACTGGGTTCCTGGCCAGTGGTGCTCTGTCATGGTCCCTAGGGGAGCAGCAACAGTCTCCCAGGTACAGTGGCGGGGACCGGGAGGGAGTGAGGGTTCAACAGTGAGCCCCTGATGCTAATGACTATGCTTGTGAGCTGATAAACCTAAAATAAGAACAAGGCCTAGAGCAACATTGTGCCTGGGAATTTCCTCCTGTCAGCCTTCATGTTACTCAAATGTGGCCAGTCTCGAAGCCAAACTCAGCATGTAAATGCAATGCGTTCCCCCCAGCGTGGGACATGACACCCGGGGATGAGCCTCCCTGGCAATGAGGGACCACTATCAACTACCAACTGATGATGCAACTGGAAAATGACCTTATACGGAAGGTTCAATGCGGATCAGCAGAATATCCACGTCTACATAAAATACCATGACTTTAAAATGCTGTTTGACCTAAAGTAAGGGGGAAATGGAAAGGAGAAATGAGTTTATATGGCTACGAGTTTCTAAAAAAGAGTCTGGAGGCTGGCAGAAGGATTGCCCTCATGCACAACTGAGCAGAGTCAGAGAGACAGATAAAGCAGATACAACCCCCAGATATTGGTTCCTTTGAGGGCTAAAGAGACCCATGGGAGTTATGGTCATGGCCGATGGGGTTAACTACCAGGGCAGATGGCCCCTCTTTGGAAATGGTGTTTATGTGTGATGAATCTGGACTCAGATGGGATCTCCCTTCATAAGACTTTCATGCTAATGTGCTGGAGGTGCAGTTAATGTTGGGGTTTAAGATATATTTAGGGGATTTGAATCTCTGGACTGACAATGTGATAGCCAGGTCCTGAGCCTCAACAGACTCCAGCACCTACAATCTGATCTATTGGACTTAACACACTCAGCTAAGATGGAGTTGAAGAAGGACAACCACCACACCATGGAGCCTAGAGTGATTACAACTGAAAATGGGAGGATTGCATCCAGCATCCATGTGGAATCTGAGCCTCCTCTTGACATAGAGGTGCAATGGACACAACCAATCCAGTGTCCACATAGAAGAGGTGGCATTGGATTGGGAAAAGTGGACATGGTGGACGATGGGTATGGGGAAAGGCAGGAAGAGATGAGAGGTGGAGGCGTCTTTGGGACATGGAGCTGCCCTGGATGGTGCTTCAGAGGTAATCACCGGACATTGTAAATCCTCACAGGGCCCACTGGGTGGAATGGAGGAGAGTATGGGCCATGATGTGAACCATTGTCTATGAGGTGCAGAGGTGCCCAAAGATGTACTTACCAAATCCAATGGATGTGTCATGATGATGGGAACGAGTGCTGTTGGGGGGGGGGGGGAGAGGGGGGGGTGGGGGGGTGGGGTTGAATGGGACCTCACATATATATTTTTAATGTAATATTATTACAAAGTCAATAAAAAAAATAGTCTGGCAGGCAACTTCAGGGTTGTGAAAGTACAGAAGAAGGAAAAAAAAGGAAATAAAACATCACTTTAAAAATCTGTGTTTAGCTTTTTTCAGTTGCTGTTGCCTAAAAATTCACGGTAAAAAAGTAGTTTAAAAACGAATCTTTAAATGCCAATACTCTCTTGCTGGTGAATTAAATGCGTAACTCATGGATGAAAATTTGTTCCCGTACTAGGAAAAGGCAGAACTTCACAGGATTGTTACTAATAAAATTCTTGTAGTTTAATTAATAAAAGTATCCAATTCACCTTAAGGTTAAAACTTAATGAAAACTGTAACTAAGAGTTAAAATCATTTATAGATACATTTATATTATAAAACAGCACAATATTAATAATAACTAAAATTATAACTGGGTGAATTTAGCCTGAAACTATTATTATAAATGTAAATTCTAAACTAACCTTACCTTGGTTTATGGTTACTTCAAGCCTAGCCTCACCCCTTGCCTTTGCCTATGGTTATTTCATAAGAGCTTCTGCCCCTATAGTCCAGGGAAAAGCTGGGACATCCCTATCTCCTGTTGTACTGGTATCAGTAACCCTGCTTTCTCTCATGATTCCAGGTGTGAAGTAAATCACTGCCTGGTAAAATTCTTAGCCCTCAGGGTTAAACGACCACTAAAGTTTTATTATCTCCAAGGACTGGGGGAAAAGTCTCCTGCTTTTGATGTGGGCTATGGGTGGAAGGCTCTTTGTCTCTTCAGAGATAACCTAAGCTGTCTGTCCTGACTTGTGGGTGTGGGATGGTAAGAGGCTGCAGTCCACATCATTTTCCTCCTTATGGCAAAGCTTAATTTGCTAAGCTTTGGCATAATTATTGTTGGAGCTATGAGGTGGGTGGCTGTTTGTTGTTTTGATTGATTACTTTACTTATCAATTTTTAGTGTAGCATCCAGGACTTTGTTTTTAGAAGTCTAGAAGTTTTCATTCTGGACAGCAGAATCCTGGGGCAGAGCCCCCCCTGCACTCATCCTGGGGCCACCTGCGCTTACGTGGATTTCCAGTTAGGCTCCAGACCAATCTATTAATTTTGTTTTACCCTTAAAGAGTTTACACCTTTAATCTTAAAGGGGTGCTGAAGGGAGATGATCTCTTTTCTGTAAATGCTTCTTGGGGCCATGGGCTGTAGTCATTACCTAACAAGGTGTAAAACTTTTTAACTGGAGGAAGATGGATCTCGCATTCTGTACGAAGTTGGATGAAGTTTTTATATGGTTAATAAGATGCTTATTCTGAAAGAAAAAAACAATTAAAATTTTGGAATACCCATTGTTTTTTTTCTTTTTTAACATTTATTTTATATCTCTCCTCTTCCCTCCACCCTAGTTGTCTGTTTTCTGTGTCTATTTTGCTGCGTGTTCTTCTTTGTCTGCTTCTGTTGTTGTCAGAGGCATGGGAATCTGTGTTTCTGTTGCATCATCTTGTTGTGTCAGCTCTCCATGTGTGCGGCGCCATGCCCGGGCAGGCTGCACTTTCTTTCGCCCTGGGCAGCTCTCCTTACGGGGTGCACTCCTTGCACGTGGGGCTCCCCTATGTGGGGGAAACCCCTGCGAGGCACGGCACTCCTTGTGTGCATCAGCACTGTGCATGGGCCAGCTACAGAAGGGTCAAGGAGGCCCAGGGTTTGAACCGCGGACCTCACATGTGGTAGACGGATGCCCTAATCACTGGGCCAAGTCCGCTTCCCAAGGAATACCCATTTTTAAAAGAGGACATTATCCTGAGAAGGTTAGGTGCTTATAAAGATGGCACCCCTTTTTAAAAGTTGGTGGGAACAGTATATATATATATATATATATATATATATTTTTTTTTTTCTCTCTAAGTTATTTTCAGAGAGAAATTGCAATAGATACTTAGCTTTGTTTTGAAGACACATTTCAGGCTGTTTAATGATTGGCACTCATGTGTTGTGTTAGATGCTCCTGGTGAACTGGCACCTTTTGGACAATTGGTTTCACTCAGGATTAGTGCACTAAGATGGAAATATTCTTACTTTTTAGCTGTGGGAGTGGATCAGAACTACAGAATAAAGTTTTTTTCATTTTGGTTTTAATTTTACAATATCTGGTAATTTTGACTGTTTAGTAGGTGACCCATTATTAGCAAGCAAGCCTCATTTTTGCTACATAGTAAAGTACACTAGAATAGTAAGTTGGCTGAGCCTGGCTAAGACCATTGCCTTATTTTACAGAAATGTTTATTAACTATTTAGAAAATAAAGTTACCAGGAATTTAACATGTCTAATATACTTTTGCACCTGATCCAGAATAGAAAAGAAAATGTTATAATTATTAGGCATATGTTAAGTACAGGATAAAAGTACAGCACTTTAATATTAATGCATTACTTAATGCATAAGGATTCTGAGTTGCAACTAATAGTTTTAAGTTTCAGGTTTGTAATACTTTACATGTTATCTCTCCATGGGAGCAGGCCATAATGCCAATTGTATTTTAAGTTTTACTTACAGTATCCTGGTATCATGGCTCAACGTAGCATGTTCTTCATACAGTGAGCAAGTCGCAGCATCATTGATTCTAGAGAGAGCTTCCAGTATTCTACCAGCCTGGTGCACAGTGCTCTCTGGCACTATGGAACAGTGCCAGTCTGGAGGTGATATCCATTGTACACTTGGCTGTACCAAGTCATCATTGGCTGCTGCAGGAGCTTGAAACCGCAACGTAGTTTCCATTGATTTCAGGAGCAGAACGAGAGGCTGATACAGCAAATATTTCTAATTGAGGGGTCAGTGACCAGCCTAGCCAATAACTCATATGGCGAGGCCACCTGTAATGTATTCAAGGCCTGGTGTGAATGCACAAGAGAGTTTGACAAATGTTAAAGTTCATTCCTTGTTTTTATATATATTTTAAACAAGTTAATGCAACACATCATACGTCAAATGACTGTGTACTTATACAGTTTTACCATGAAGATAATAGTAGGTTTTTTACTTTAGTAATAGAGGAAAAAAAACTATTTTTCATTGTTAAAATGAAAACAGAAGATTCCCAATAGAATCAAGGTAACTCTTTATTACTATTTACTTAAATATGCACCTTGTGGTGGCCTTCAGACAGGTTTTATTATCACGAAGTTATTCTTTACAACCAATACTAATCTAAGTTTTTAGAGTTAACAATGACTTTTAGAACTAAAGCTATTTAAACATTTTCAGTTTGGAAGATGTTTTACAAACTCTTTATAATTGACTACAACCATATTGACTAGTTACCTTACATTTAAATAAACTTATTAAATTTCAATTACTAATCAAAGAAATTTACTTTATTTATTTAAGAGAGCATATTTACAATCTTTCTTCTTTAGCTTAATTTCATTAATGTGAACTTACAACTTTTATTACTCTAAAGATTTTGTACATATAATGTTAATTTATTTAATGGGTATTTTATAAACTAAGGGAGATTACACCCAAGCTAAATAAAATTGAAACCATTATAGTTCATGCAAGGAATGTTCTCTTTTTTTTCTTTACAGGAAGTTAAAAACTTTTTTTCTTTAAGTTATGAAAATGAATAATTTTTAAAAGCATACTGACTACCAGTTTTCAAAACACATTAAACAATTACCTAATTTGTTTAATCATAATCCAGGAAAGATCTCTTCATAGTTTTTATGGACTTTACTTACTGAAATTTGTCAACAGAACCACTAACTACCCTTATTTTATGGCTGCTACAAGGCTTAAACTGGGAAATTACAGGGCAAACTGATTCTTAATTCCCCAGCCTAGTAGATAGGTTTAATACGCCATACCTAGTTCTGCCCTCAAAGCTCTTGCAGAGGAGGCCCTTTCCCAATAGTTCCTATAATTAGATTTCTAGATGACCTTTCCATCCTGCTTAGTCTAATTTGGGCTCCAGGAATATTTATTCACATATAACTGCATAATTAATTTTTAACAATTTGAATAGAGCTCTTTTAAGAATTTTCACTTGTTAATTTGATACTATCATCCTGATTTATGAAGCCACACACCGAGCAATCAGGCAGACACAAAGATTTAGACGAGAAACACAACTCATTGATGTTACCTATAAATTGCATTATTTTATATCCTGTTTAGCTTAATTTGGGTTCCAGAAATATATACTACTTATACAACTGCCTATTTAACCTCAACAATTTGAGCAAATAGGCAGACATGAATAGTTTAACACAAAAACATAACTTTAGTTACTTAAAACTTCCATTTTTTTACAAAATAAGTGTGACTGCAAAACATTTCAAAGACTTCTGAAACTTTTTAAAATTTGCACTATGTGCAGTTTTGCACAAGAATTTTGTTTCTTAACTAATGGCTTGTAACCAAAATGTTTCCAATGATATAGCACCATTTTTAAAAATTTCAGAACCTTATATTTTACCTTGAATTTAGCAGAATTTTGATAAGCAACAAGATTAATTCTATGTATATTTACTGAGGCTATTTGAAGCCTCAGGGAGACTGGTTTCTTTCATGAATTGCCACTTTTAGGAACAATGACAGTCAAGGCAGGAGACTTCCTCCCCTCCCCCCCCCCCCTCAGTCCTTGGAGATAATAAAACTCCAGTGGTTGTTTAACCCCATCGAGTCTCCAAAAATGTTGTAGAAGTTGAGAGAGGTTCAATTATTTGTGTATAGAAAGGCCAGGACTCAGGAATGATTTTGAGAAGAAAAAATGATTTATTGACTGACAGCAGGCGGGACTCAGAAGATTTCTGTTTCAAACCTGAGCATTGAATAAGGTTTTCAAGTTCCTTTTATACAGGGTGGGGAGTCAAATGGTGCTTTTATCAAAGAAAACTACTTTCTTTGTTAGTTAAGTGTTTGCCTGAGTACCAGACAGGTTTTCAATTAACATATCACCCTCATTTCAGGCGAGCTTGTCTTATTGCCCACATTCTGGCTGGATGCAACTTTGAAAACACATTCAGTTTTACATCCTTTCTGAACACTCAAAGTCCATAGCACTTACCTGGATTTCTAGAGATTAGGCACATTTGGATACAGAATTAGATGATTTTGAATTTATGCACAGGCTGTATTATTTTCCATTGGAGGCCAAGTTCAAGTTCCCTTAAGCTTCGGCATCACCACCATCAGAGTTTCCCTGGACTGACTGGTATGTATATAGAGTTTGCATTGCTAAATGGTCTCCTGGGACTGGAGTCGTTGCCATGGTTACTAAGGGTAGGACTGCAGCCTCTTATCGTCCCACACCCACAAGTCAGGACAGACAGCTTAGGTTATCTCCAAAGAGACAAAGAGCCTCCAATCCATAGCCCACATCATTGCCAAATTTCAGTAAATAAAAAAAAAAATCCATAAAAACTATGGAAAAATCTTTCCTGGATTATAATTAAAGAAATTATGCAATTGTAATGTATTTTAAAAGCTGGTAGTCAGTATACTTTTAAACCTTATTCAGTTTCAAAACATAAGCAAAAAAAGTTTTAGCTCCCTGTAAAAAAAAAAAAGGGGAACATTCCTTGCATAAACTATATTGGTTTCAATTTTATTTAGCTTGAGTATAATCTTCCTTAGTTTATAAAATACTCATTAAATAATTATATGTACAAAAATCTTTAAAGTAATAAAAATTATAACTTCACATTAATGAAATTAAGCTAAAAATTGTAAATATGCTCTCTTAAATAAAGAAAATAAATTACTTTGGTTAGTAATTGTAATAAGTTTATTTAAATGTAATTAGTCAATGGGGTTAGAGTCAATTATAAAAAGTTTGTAAAACATCTTCCAAACTAAAAATGTTTAAATAGTTCTAGTTCTAAAAGTGTTAACTAAAAATTTGGATTAGCATTAGTAACAAAAAATAACTTCGTGATAATAAAACCTGTCTGAAAGCAACAAGATGCATATTTAAATAAATAGTAATAAAAAGTTATCTTCATTCTATTGAGAATCTTCCATTTTCATTTTAACAATGAAAAATACTTTCTTCCCTCTATTACTAAAGTAAAATACCTACTATTATCATCATGGTAAAATTGTATAAATAAAGTCATTTAATATATAATGTTGCATTAAATTGTTTAAAATATAAAAACAAGAAATAAACTTTAACACTGTCAAACTCTTTTGTGCATTCAAATCAGGCCTTGAATACATTACAGGTTGCCTCTCCATGTGAGTTATTGGGTAGGCTGGTCACTAACCCCTCAAATAAAAATATTTCCTATATCAACCTCTGGTTATGCTCCTGAAGTCAACAGAAACTACATTGCAGTTTCTAGCTCCTGCAGCAGCCAATGATGCCTCAGTACAGTCAAGCATACAATAAATATCACCTCCAAACTGGCCTGTTCCATAGTGCCAGAGAGTACTATGCACCAGGCTAATAAAATACTGAAAACGCTTTCTAAGATCAATGGTGCTGTGACTTGCTCACTGTGTGAAGAACATGCTAAGTGGAGCCATGATTACCAGGATACTATAAGTAAAACTTGAACACAATTAGCATTATGGCCTGCTCCCATAAAAAAATAACATGTAAAATATTACAAACCTAAAACTTAAAACTATTAATTGCAACTGAAAATCCTTATGAATTCAATAATACATTAATTAAGAGCTGTACTTTTATCCTATACTGATTATAAGCCTAGTAATTATAATGTTATCTTTCCTATTCTAAATCAAGTACAAAAATATATTAAACATGTTAAATTTCTGGTAACTTCATTTTCTAAATAATTAATAAACATGTCTATAAAATAAGGTGGCAGTCTTAGCCAGGCTCAGCCAACTTACTATTCTACTGTACTCTACTGTGTAACAAAAATGAAGCTTGCTTGCTAATAATGAGTCACCTATTAAACAATCAAAATTACCAGAAATTGTACAATTAAAACCAAAATGTAAAAAAAAAACCTTATTCTGTAGTTCTAATCCACTCCCACAGCTAAAAACGAAAAAAACAATTCCAACTTCATGCACTAATCCTAAATAAAACCAACTGTCCAAAAAGTGCCAGTTCACCAGGAGCACCTGCAAAACACATGAGTGCCAATCATTAAACAGCCAGAAACGTGTCTTCAAAACAAAGCTAAGTATCTATTGCAATTTCTCTCTGAAAATAAATAACTTAAAATATATATATATATACTGTTCGCGCCAGCTTTTAAAGAGGGGTGCCGCAATCTTTATAAGCACTTAACCTTGTCTACCTCTTCAATTCAATGTCCTCTTTTAATACCGGGTATTCCAAAATTTTAATCAAGTTTGTTTCTTTCAAAATAAACACCTTATTAACCATATAAAAACTTCAACTTCATACAAAATTCCAGATCCATCTTCCTCCAGTTAAAATTAAAGTTTTGCACCTTGTTAGGCAATAACTACAGCCCATGGCCAGCACAAAAGTTACAAAAAAAATCATCTCCCTTCAGCACCCCTTAAAATTAAAAGTGTAAACTCTTTAAGAATGAAACAAAATTAATAAATCTGGAGCTTAACTAGAAATCTCCGTAAGTGCCAATAGCCCCAGGATAACTGCAGGGGGTCCCTGCCCCAAGATTCTGCTGTCCAAAACAAAAACTTCTAAATGTCTAATAAAATCCTGGATGCTACACTAAAAATTAATAAAAAAACTAATCAATCAAAACAACAAACAGCCACCCACCTCATAGCTCCAACAATAATTATGCCGAAGCTTAACATGTTAAGCTTTGGCATAAGGGGATAAATGATGTGGGCTATGGGTGGGAGTCTGTTCATCCCTTGTGTCCTGCAGTGAAATGCTGCAGTCCTGCCCTTGGTGATCATATCAATAATTCCAGTCCCAGGAGGAAATTTAGCAATGCAAACTTATATATGTACCAGTCAGTCCGAGGAAACTGTGATGGTAGTAATGTCGAAGCTTAAGGGAACTTGGACTTGGCCTCAAATAGGAAATATAATATAGCCGGTGCATAAATTCAAAATCATCTAATTCTGTATCCAAGTGTGCCTAGTTTCGAGAAATCCAGTTAAGTGATAGAGGTTTGAATGTTCAGAAAGGATGTAAAGCTGAATGTGTATTCAAAATTGCATCCAGACAGAATGTGGGCAAGATGCTAAGACAAGCTCACCTGAAATGAGGGTGATATGTTAATTCAAAACCTACCTGGTACTCAGGCAAACACTTAACTAACAAAGTAGTTTTCCTTGATAAAGGTACCATTTGACTCCCCACCCTGTATAAAAGGAACTCGAAAATCTTATTTGAGGCTCAGGTTTGAAACAGAAAGCTCCCAAGTCCTGCTGGCTATCAATAAATCATTTTTCCTTCTTGAAATCATTCCTGCGTCCTGGTCTTGCTATACGCAAATAATTAAACCTCTCTCAACTTCTACAACAACATAAACTGTTTCAGTGTAGTTGAGTTCAGATTTAATTATGGTCTTTCTCCCCTATGACAATAACCTTGAATATAATGCTTGCTTAATACGATCTGGTGCAATTTTCTTTGACACCACAAATGGAACAATAGACCTTCAACTGAACAGCAGCTCACATTACTCACTTATAAATGGGTATTGGCTATGTTCATTAATGCTGCAGAAAGATCCACAGCAGATTTTTAGATGGGAAATGGGTATTTATCCTACTGGATGGCCATGTTACAATTTATCCAACTAATCATCCTTAGTTCAATATTTGCACTACAGATGGACCCGAAAAACACACAAACACCATTTTAGTTATGAAGCTCTTTAGTCTCACAAGTTTTTTTTTTTAAGTGAAGGGGATAAAAGTGTTTAATGAGAAGGGACATCTAACCTATGGCTCTAACAGTGCCTCCTCACAAATGTGGGAATCCAAAACAGTTGTTAAATCAAATATGACAAAGATAGAGGAAGATGGTTTCTCTATAAAGACATGCAAAATCCAGGGTACATACAATTTTTTGAAGGAAGGAAAATATAGAAAAGAACAAAACTTGTGGGGCTTTTCATGTCCAAAAAGAGGCAAAGTGAAAACATTTTTCTTCGCTTTCATTTGCACTGAACACTAGAAAGAGAAAAAATATCACAAATTTCTGATAAACACCAAAGGTTAGTATATTTTGCATGAAAACCTGTCTGAAATCAAGATTTTTTTTTGTCTTTATTTTTTAATGTTACATCAAAAAAGTATGAGGAGGCAGGGCAAGATGGCATCTGAGTGAGTGCACCTCATAATCTCTCCTGCAAAGAAGCGGTTGAGTAGGGTTGGAGTCCTGCTAGACTGGGCTGTTTCGGGTGTTTTCAGGGCAGGAGGTGTCTGGATGTCGATTTGGTGGGATGGTGACAGAGGAGATTCTTGCAAGAAGTGCAGCAGGGAGCACTTCACACTTGCTGTGTTTCCTCATCCTCCATTTCTTCTTTTCTGTGTGTATTGATTTTGGCCACCTACACTATCCCCTTTCCCCAACATCTTTCTATCCTCTATCATCTACTGTTTCTCCTACATTTTACCTCCCTTTCTTTGGCCCCCAAATTGTATGACATTTTATTTCTAATACCTTTGTTCTGTTTTCTGTCTTTTATCCACTCTTAATATTACTTTCTTTTCTCTTTCCCTCTCTCATGAAAACATTGGTCTTTTAATTCATACTATATTCCTCCCCATATTCAGTTGACTGTCTCATTATAGGTACTCTACTTACCGCTCTAACTCTACACAACTTACATGAGTCTAATATCCATTCTCCCAGTTCTCACATTGTTGCTCTGTTAACATTTATTACCAATACTACTTGACACATTTTCTTTTCTTACACATTTTCCTTTCCCTGGCCCTAATATTTTCCTTCAAAGTGAACTTAGCCAGCAACAAGAAAATACAGTAAGAAGAACAAAGTGACAAAGAGAAGCCATAACACTTACACATGAACAACAACTAATTAATCCCCAAGACTAGACAAAAAAGCTAAGAAACTGATTAAACCCGTCAAGATAAAATGATGACCAGACAGCAACAAAAAGCTACAAACCAAACCAATAATCAGGAAAACATGGCCAAATCCAATGAACAAACTAAAAACCAGGAAGGGGACCAGAACATTGGACAAGTAATTAAAGATCTCAAAACATATATTAGACAACAACTTAATGAAGTAAAGGAAGAAATTAACAATATGAAAAAACCCCTTGGAGAGGAAATTGTAGACATACAGAGAAAGATAACAGATATGCTGGTGATGAACACCACAGTTCAAGAAATCAAAAATACACTCTCAGCAAATAGCAGATTATAAGAGGCTGAGAAGAGAATTAGCAACATGGATGACAGTACATCTGAAATCCAACACATAGTAGAACTGATAGATAAAAAGATAGAAAAAAATCCAGCTAGGACTTAGGGACCTAAATGACAATGCAAAACAGACAAACATATGTATTACAGGCATCCCTGAAGGAGAAGAGAAGGGAAAGGGGATAAGAGGGTTGTTGGAGGAAATAATAGCTGAAAACTTCCCAAATCTACTGAGAGAGATGGATGTACTTGTCCAGGAAGCCCAACGCACCCCAAACACCATAAATTCCAACAGGCCTACTGCAAGACATATACTTGTCAAATTATCCAATGCTCAAGACAAAGAGAAAATTCTAAAAGCAGCAAGAGAAAAGAGAACCATCACAAACAAGGGAGGCTCCATAAAATTAAGTACTGATTTCTCATCTGAAACCATGGAGGCAAGAAGGAAGTGGTATGATATAGTCAAGGTACTAAAAGAAAAAAAACTTTCCAACCAAGAATACTATACTAAGCTAAACTAGCATTCAAAAATGATGGATATTTCAAAATATTCACAGATAAAGAGAAATTAAAAGAGTATGCCAAAAAGAACCCTGCCCATCAAGAAATACTAAAGGGAGTTCTGCAGGAAGAAAGAAAAAAACAGGAGAGGCAGAGTTGAAGGAGCGTGTAAGAGCAGCAAAAAAGACAAAAAGAGAAGGAAAAAAAAAACCCTAACAAAATACGACAAACACAAGTCCAAACAAAGTATGGCTAACATAAATAATTCCTTATAAGTATTAACACTGAATGTCAATGGATTAAACTCACCTGTCAAAAGATTCAGACTGGAAGATTGGAAAAGCAAATATGACCCATCTATATGCTGTCTACAAGAAACACATCTTAGACCTAGGGATTCATGGAGGTTGAAAGTGAATGGCTGGGCGGCGGACTTGGCCCAGTGGTTAGGGCATCCGTCTACCACATGGGAGGTCTGCGGTTCAAACCCCGGGCCTCCCTGACCCGTGTGAAGCTGGCCCACGAGCAGTGCTGATGCGAGCAAGTAGTGCCATGCCACGCAGGGGTGTCCCCCGCGTAGGGGAGCCCCACGCTCAAGGAGTGCACCCCGTAAGGAGAGCCGCCCAGCGCGAAACAAAGTGCAGCCTGCCTAGGAACGGCGCCGACCACACAGAGAGCTGACACAGCAAGATAACGCAATGAAAAGAAACACAGATTCCCGAGCCCCTGATGACAACAGAAGTGGACAAAGAAGATGCAGCAAATGATGCACAGACCAGACAACCGGGGTGGGGGGGGGGGGAAGGGGAGAAAAATAAATAAATAAAAATAAATAAAATAAAGCTGACAGGAAATGCTGTGATATCCACCAATTAACTGGGTTAAATTAAAAAAAAATAAGAAAGTGAATGGCTGGAAAACAAGATTACAAGTAAACAATAACCAAAAAAAAAAGGCAGGGTTATCTAAATTAATACCAGACAAAATAGACATTAAATGTGAAACAATTGTGAGAGACAAAGATGGATACTACATATTAGTGAAAGGGATAATCTTTCAAGAAGAACCAAAAATCATAATTACTTGTGCTCCTATCAAGGGCGCCTCCAAATACGTGTGGCAAACACTGGAAAAACTAAGTAAAAGAATAGATGCCTCTACAATTACAGTGGGAGACTTTAATAAACCACTATCAACTTTGGACAGAACATCTCAAAAGAGTCAAGAAACAAAAACTTTGAACAGTATATTAGAGGAGCTGTATCTAATAGATATATAAATATCATTACACCCAAATACAGGAGGATATATATTTTTCTCAAGTGCACATGGATCATTCTCCAAGACAGACCATATGCTAGGCCACAAAAAAGGCCCAATGAATTCAGAAATATCGAAATCATAAAAAATAATATCTCTGACCACAGTGGAGGAAAGCTGGAAATCTGCAAGGGCCAGAGGCCCAGATTTCACACCAAGATATGGAAATTAAACAGCACACTCTTAGACAATCAATGGGTCAAGGAGGAAATCTCAAAAGAAATCAATAACGACCTTGAAACTAAGGAAAATGATAATACAACATACCAAAATTTATAGGACACAGCAAAAGCAGTACTGAGAGGGAAATTTATAGCCATAAATTCATACATCAAAAAAGAAGAAAGCAAAAATTGAAGAACTAACTGCACATTTGGAGGAATTAGTAAAAAAACAATGAAGTAACCCCACTGGAAGAAGAAAGACAGAAATAACAAATAGAGCAGAACAAAATGAAATAGAAAATAAGAAAGCATTTGAGAAGATAAACAAAACTAAGAGCTGGTTCTTTGAGAATATCAATAAAATTGACAAACCCCTCACGAGACTAAGAAAAAAAGAGAAAAGATGCAAATATACAAGATAAGAAATGAGAAAGAAGGTATCACCACTGACCTGACCGAAATAAAAACTATCATAAGAGGGTATTTTGAAAATCTATATTCCAACAAAAATGACAATTCAGAGGAAATGGAAAAATAACTAGGAACACATAAGCAGCCTATATTGATGAAAGAAGAAATTGATGATCTCAACAAACCAATCACAAGTGAGGAGATAGAACCAATCATTAAAAACCGTCCAACTAAGAAGAGCCTAGGGCAAGACGGCTTCACAAGGTGAGTTCCACAAAATATTCCGGAAAGAACTAACTCCAATTCTGCTAAAATTCTTCCAAAAAATTGAAACAGAAGGAACATTATCTAACTCATTCTATGAGGACAACATTACCCTAGTACCAAAGCCAAACAAAGACACAAGAAAGGAAAATTACAGACCAATTTCTCTAATGAACCTAGACGCAAAAATCCTCAACAAAATACTTGCTAACCATATTGAACAATACATTAAGTGAATTATACGCCACGACCAAGTGGGATTCATACCGGGTATGCAAGGATGGTTCAACATAAGAAAATCAATCAATGTAATACACCATATAAAGAGACTGAAGGAAAAAAAATCACCTGATTATATCTATAAACGCAGAAAAAACATTCGACAATATACAGCATCCTTTCTTGATAAAAACATTGCAAAGATTGGAATACAAGGAAATTTTCTGAACATGAAAAAGGGTATACATGAAAAACCCACAGCCAACATCGTTTACAATGGTTAAATACTAAATTCCTTTCCTCTAAGATCAGGAACAAGACAAGGATGCCCACTCTCTCCCCTTCTATTTAACATTGTCTTAGAAGTACTTGCTAGAGCTCTGAGGCAAGAAACAGATATAAAAGGTATTCAAATTGGAAAGGAAGAAATCAGAATTTCATTATTTGCAGATGACATGATCCTATATATAGAAAACCCTGAGAGGTCTACAACAAAGCTTCTAGAACTCGTAAATGAGTTCAGTAAAGTCGCAGGTTATAAGATCAATGTGCAAAAATCACTAGTATTTCTGTACACCAATAATGAGAAAGCTCAGGAGAAAATCAAGAAACAAATACCATTTACAATAGTCAATTAAAAAAATCAAATAACTAGGAATAAATTTAACTAAAAATGTAAAAATACTTATACACGGAGAACTACATAAGACGGTTCAAGGAATTCAAAGAAGAACTAAATAAATTGAAGAATATTCCCTGTTCATGGATAGGAAGACTAAATATTATTAAGATGTCTATCCTACCAAAACTGATCTACACATTCAATGCAATCCCAATAAAAATCAACACAGCATTCTTTAAGGAACTAGAAAATCTAACTCTGAAATTTATTTGGAAAGGAAAGAGGCCCCGAATAGCCAAAAACATATTGAAAAAGAAAAACGAAATTGGAGGAATCACACTACTGGACTTCAAAACATACTACAAAGCTACAGTAGTGAAAACAGCATGGTATTGGCAGAAGGAAAGACACACAGACCAATGGAATTGAATTGAGAGTTCTGATATAGATCCTCATATATACAGTCATATAATATTCGATAAAGCCACCAAACCTTCTCAAGTGGGAGAGAATGGCCTATTCAACAAATGGTGCCTGGAGAACTGGATATCCATATGTAAAAGAATAAAAGAGGATTACCATCTCACACCTTATACAAAAATCAACTCAAGATGGATTAAAGACCTAAATATAAGAGCCAAGACCATAAAGACTTTGGAAAGCACTGTAGGGAAGCATCTACAAGTCCTTGTAAAAGGAAATGGCGTCATGAACTTCACACCAAAAGCATGAGCAGCAAAAGAATAGATAAATGGGACTTCCTCAAAATTAAAGCCTTCTGCAACTCAAAGGGTTTTGTCAAGAAAGTGAAGAGAGCCTATACAATGGGAGAAAATATTTGGTAACCATATATCTGATAGGAGATGTATAACCTGCATATATAAAGAACTCCTGTATCTTGAAAATAAAGAGAGAAACCACCCATTTAAAAAATGGGAAAAAGATTTAAACAGACACTTCTCCACAGAAGAAATACAAATGGCTAAAAAGGACACGAAAGAATGCTCCAAATCTCTAGCTATTAGGGAAATGCAAATCAATACTACAATAAGATACCATCTTACTCCCATAAGACTGGCAGCTATGAAAAAAACAGAAGACTACAAGTGCTGGAGAGGATGTGGAGGAATGGGAACACTCATCCACTGCTTGTGGGAATGCAGAAGGATCCAGCCATCCGGAGGACAGTTTGGCGGTTTCTCAAAATACTAGCTATAGATTTGCCATATGACCCAGCAATTCCACTGCTGGGTATATTCCCAGTAGAACTGAAAACAAGGACAGAAACTGATATACGCACACCAATGTACAAAGCAGCATTGTTCAGTATTGTGAAAAGCTGTAATCAACCCAAATGCCCAGGAACAGATGAATGGATAAATAAAATGTAGTATATACATACAATGGAATACTACTCAGCTTTAAGAATGAATACACTACAAACACACGTGATAACATGGATGAATCTTGAGAACCTTATGTTGAGTGATGCACCCCAGGCATTGCAGGAAAAATACTACATGACCTCAATGATATGAAAAAAGTAAACCAAGCTGCCTCAGAGAGCTAGAGACTGGATGATGGGCTTAAAGGAAAATGGCAGGTAGAGGGAGGATGTAAGCTGACACCTATGTGGGTGAAATCTTTGATAAGCTGGAAGTAAGTATTTGTCCAAGGAAGGGATAAAATAGCATAGGGTTACCTCTGGGAGGGCCTTTGTGGGCTTGAGGGGGGCTAGGGTTGGAGGATGGGTAATATTGCCCAAGAAATTGGGGGAAGGGTGGGGCGACATACGAGCATTGGAGATTGTCAGGTATTTGGTTGAGAGTATAATGCTGAGAAAACTTTTTCAAAAATATAATAAGAAAGGTTACTTGCTTAGGATGCTTAAAGGGTATAATGTGATCCAGAACAGGCTCCTAGGGAGTATGTGAGTGCACAGTTTGCCACAGTGGGTTTTATCATTGGATAGAGACCCAAATGTGAATGAAGGTATACCCACATCCTGGGGAGGACTGATATTCTCAAATAGAGGGAAATGTATCTCTCAAGAGAAATGGTGGCTCCCAATGCATTAGGGCAGTTGAGCATGTCAGGTCCTCAACATTCTTGCAAGTATCTCTGAACATGGCCCTTCAAGCAATGAAGATTGACTGTCACTGTGGGCCCTGAGGGGAGAGGGAAAGAGGTACTGAATAGAAGGAATCAATGTAACTGTGTGGGCAATAGAAGTGTTACACAAGATTAGGCAAGGATGGATATAAGATATGTTAAATTATACCAAAAATATATAGGGGCTGATAGGCTAAAATGTAAATCATAATGTAAAACGTAAGATAACTAAAAATTTAGAAAATTGTATAGTCTAAGATATAAACCACAATGTAAAGCCAAATGTTACCTTGTTTGAAAGTTATTATCTCAATATCTGTACATCAGTTTCAGTAAATATAGTATGAACATGTAAAAAGATTATTGCTGTGGAAGAGAAAAGGGTTTTATGTTGGATATGTGGAAGTACTATATATTGTATAAATGAATTACTGTGATCTAAAGCCTTTGTGTAGATAAGCTTAATAATTAGGGGAAAAAAAGAAAAGAAAAAGAAAGGACGTAGACACAGAGGAAAAGATGGAAGAAGCTGCCTTGCCAATTTGCATACAGGGTAACACTTACTGCACTGAAGGATGGCAAAACATCAAAAACAAAGGTTATGCCTTTTTAAATTTTTTGATGCCCCAATTTATTTATACCTTAATTTTTCTAAATTAATATGTATTCTATATCTAATCTTTAAACTCATCACTATATTCCATTTTACTATTAATGGAAGCTGGCAATTTATTCGCTTCACTCTTCAGGAAGTTTTGGATCACAGAGTTTCAACAATGGCAGGGGAGGAATACTGGGGTGGGATGTTACTGACAGGGCACACATGGTTGGCAGGGAGGTCTCCAGGGATTATATCAACTGTACATAAATATGTTTGAATATTTTCATAGTGGTTAAATTAAAAACAACAACTGAGGGAGAGCTGACTTCCTAGCCCGGGGAGCCTCATTACAGTCCCTAAAGGAATAGCAACAACCCCCCAAGTGCAACGGAAAAGACCAAAAAAGAAGGAAGGTCCAACAATGAGCCCTTGATATTAATGACTATGCTTGTAAGCCTGTGCACCTGAAATAAGAACAAGACCTAGAGCTGCAGGGTACCTAAGAGTTACCTCCTGAGAGCCTCCGTGTTGTTCAAATGTGGCCAGTCTTGAAGCCAACCTCAGCATATAAATGCGTTGCCTTCACCCCGGTGTGGGACTTGACTCTTGGGGATGAGCCTCCCTGGTGCAGAGGGATTATTACCAAGTACCAGCTGATGATGTAACTAGAAAATGACCTTGAATAAAGGGGTCAACTCGGACCAGCAAAATATCTCAATCTACATATAATACCGGGAGTTAAAAATGCTTTTTGACCTGAATAAAAGGGGGAAATGGAAAGGACAAAAGAGTTTATATGGCTATGAGTCTCCAAAAAAGCCGTGAGGTTATCAGAGGGGTTGTCCTTATGCACACCTGAGCAGAGTCCCAGAGACAGATAAAGTAGATACAAGCACAGGTATTGGTTCTTCTGAAGGCTAGAGAGACCCACAGGTTCTATGGCTATGGCAGATGGAGTTCAGTGCCATGTCAGTCGGCTCTACTTTGGAGTTTGTGTTTCATTGTGATGGAGCTGGATTCAGATGTGATCTTTGTCCACAAGCCTCTCCTGTTACTTTTAATGGATCTGTAGTTGGTGCTGGGGTTCAGTGTATACCCAGGGGACCTGAATCTCTGGACTATGTGATAGCCAGGCCCAGAGCTTCAAAAGACTTGCAACTCCTAAACTCTGGTTTATTGGACTTACCCCACTCAGCTCACATGGAGGTGAAGCAACCACCACACCAGGGAGCCAAGAGTGCCTACAACTGAAAGCAGGAGAATTGCATCCAGCATCCATGTGGAATTGAAGCCCCCTCTTGACATAGATGTGGAGTGGATACAACCATTCTAAGGTCCACAGGATGGAAGAATAGAGTATGGATTAGAGTGGACTTACTGATACTCTATACATGAACTATTGTGATTATTGATCAAAGAAAATGTGGCATTTGTGTGGAGAATGTGGCCATGGTGACTGCTGAGGGTAGGGAGTGGGAGGATGTGATGTGATGTGGGGGCATTTTTGCGGGTTGGAGTTGTCCTGGCTGGTGCTGCAGGGACAGTGACCAGACATTGTATGTCCTCCCATGACCCACTGGGTGGACTGTGGGTGAGTGTGGGCTATGGGGTGGACCACTGACCATGAGGTGAAGTGGTGCTAAGAGAGGTATTCACCAAGTGCAATGAATGTCTCATGATGATGGAGGAAGATGTTTTTACGGGGGGAGGAGTGGGGTGAGGAGGGTGGGGGTATATGTGGACCTCATATTTTTTTAATATAATATTAAAAAAATAAAGACAAAAAAATAAAATAAAACATTTGTGAAGACAAACTTAATAAGGAAAATAAAGGATGTAGACACTGATGAATAAATGGAAGAAATTGCCCTACCACTGTACATACAGGGCAACATTTATAGTAGTGATGAAAGACAAAAAGTCAAAAACAACGCTTTTTCATTTTTTGATACTCCAATTTATTTTTACTATATTTAATTTTTCTAAATTAATATGTATTCTATATCAAACCCTTAAACACATCACTATATTCCATTTTACTATAAATGGAACCTGACAACATATTAGGCATCATTTTTAAAGAAGTCTCAGATCACAGAGAGGTTCAACTATGGCAGGGGAGGCACACTGGTGTGGGGTGTTATTGACAGGGGACACATGGTTGGGAGGAAGTTCTCCAGAGCATGTATACAGGGTACATAAAAATGTTTGGATATTTTCATTGTGGTTTCATTTAAAAACAATTGAGGGAGTGCTGAGTTCCTAGCCAGGGGAGCTCTATCATGTTCCCCAATGGAACAGCAATAATACCCCAAGTGCAATGGCAAAGACCAACAAAGATGGATGGCTCAACAATTAGCCCTTGATACTGATGGCTCTGATTATGAGCCTTTGTGCCTGAAATAAGAACTAGGCCTAGAGATGCAGGGTACCTAAGAGTTACCTCCTGAGAGCCTCCATGTTTCTCAAATGTGGCCACTCTTATAGCCAAACTCAGCATGTAAATGCATTACCTCCCCCCAGCATAGGACATGAATCCCAGGGATGAGCCTCCATGGTGCTGAGGGATTACTACCAAGCACCAGGTGATGATGTAACTAGAAAAAGACCTTGAATAAAAGGATCAACTCAGACCAGCAGAATATCTCAGCCTACATGTAATATCAGGTGTTAAAAATTGCTTCATGACTTTGGATAAAAGGGGGAAGTGGAAATGACAAATGAGTTTATATGGCTATGAGTCTCCAAAAGAGAGCCAGGAGATCATCAGAGAGGTGATGCTTATGCATGCCTCAGCATGTTCCAAGAGACAGCCAAAGTAGATAGAAATCCAGGTGCTGGTTTTCCTGAGGGCTACAGAGACCCTCAGGTTCTATGGTCATGGCAGATGGCCCTGGAGTTCAGTGCCATGTCAGTTGGCCCTACTTTGGAGTTTGTGTTCCTGAGTGTGATGGAGCTGGACTCAGATATGACCTCTCTACACATGCCTCTTCTGTTACTTTTAGTGGACCTGTGGTAGGCGCTGTGGTTGGTGTATACTCAGGAGACCTGAATCTATGGACTGTCCATGTGACAGCCAGACCCTGAGCATCAGCAGACTTGCAAATCCGACCATCTGGTTTTTTGGACTTACCCTGGCCAGCTAACAGAGAAGTGAAGTTTAACCACCACACCAGGGAGCCAACAGTGCCTACAACTGCAAGCAGAATTGCGTCCATCATTCAGGTGGAATGTAAGCACCCTCTTGATATAGAGGGGGAGTGGACATAACCATCCCAGGGTCCACAGGTTGGAGGAATAGAGTATGGATTAGAGTAGATTTACTGATATTCCACTATAGAACTACTGTGATTAGTAATGGAAGAAATTGTAGCATTTATGTGCGGAAAGTGGCCACGGTAGCTGCTGAGCATAGGGAGAGGGAAGAAGACATATGATGTGGGGGCATTTCCAGGACTTGGAGTTGTCCTGGGTGGTACTGCAGGACAGATGCTGGACATTTTATGTCTTGCCATGGCCCGCTGGGTAGACTGGGAGAGAGTGTAAGCTACAATGTAAACCACTATCCATGTGGTCCAGGTGTGCTCCTAAAGGTATTCACCAAATGCAATGAATGCGCTGCGATGATGAAAGAGGTTGTTAATGAGGGAGAAGTGGGGTCAGGGGAGTGGGGGGTATATGGGGACCTCATGTTTTTTGAATATAACATTTAAAAAAAAAGAAAGAGCGAAAGCCTGCCTTTGCTGTATCTCATAAGTTTTGATAGGTTTTGTTCTCATTTTCATTTGTGTCAATACATTTACTGATTTTACTCACACAAAAAAAGACACAGTGTGGCACCGACTTCAGCAATCGATTAGTAAATTTGGCTGGCTAAAGTATAATCCTAGGAACAGCTAAACTTTGAGCCTGTCCAGGTCAGAAGGAAGCTGGTAGCTGCCATTTTAATGCTGTCCCTGGCATGAGGGGAAGCAGGGCTGACTGAAAATTACAGTGATGGTAGGGAATGGCTTTTTTTCCACTGAGATTGGATTGCAGCTCTTGTCAAAATCTGAGCACTACTTCTGGCAGGAAAGAAGCTGGCAAGACCTATACCATCTCTCTGGGAAGTTGCAAGCCATGCTGCAGAGGCCAGTGCTCATCCTATTCTAGTAGTGCAAAGTGTCTCAGGACCTATTCTGTGGCTGGAATTAGAAGCTCCAACTCCTATAAATGATGGAGGAAAAGACAGTTGTCCACTGATTAGTGGACTCAGCTGGCTAAAGTATAATCTTAGAAACAGTTGGAATTTCAGCCTGTCCAAGTTGTAAAGAGTCTGTTAGTCATCAGGAGGCTGTCTGGTGCTATGTCAGTTAACCTTGGCAACTGTGCTCATTTTGGACCCACATGACATAGATTGCTGCCCAAAACTATATTTCAATTCTCACCCAAAGTAGGGGAGGAAGCATATGAAATTTCATCAGTCTCTCTGGGCAACTATAGACAGTCTTGTCCTGCCCAACTTGAATTATTATACATGGCTACAGCTCTGTCCCTACCCCTGAGCAACTATAGACAGTCTTGTCCTGCCCAACTTGAATTATTATACATGGCTACAGCTCTGTCCCTACCCCTGACAGAGGAGAAAGATAGGAGAAGCTTCATCAATTCCTGGGGCAATGTGGGAAGCTTCAGCCTCCATAACTTATACCACAACCAACATCCTCAACTCCTACTACACAATGAGCAAGGCAAAAAAAGAAAAGACACCCCTAAACTAAAGGGAAACACTGCACCCAGAATAAATACACCTAGCAAGCCAGGTGCAAAGACCCAATAAAAAAATACGATCCATACCAAGAAACAGGAAGATACAGCCCAGTTAGAGGAACAAGATAAGCCTGCAGATGACATAACGGAGTTAAGACAACTAATCATAGATCCTCAAAAAACTCTCCTTAATAAATTCAATGAGATGGCTAAAAATATTAAGGATATTAAGAAGACACTGGCAGAGCACAAAGAAGAATCTCAAAGCATACATAGGAAAACAGTAGACCTTATGGGAATGAAAGGTGCAACAAATAAAATAAAAAAATACACTGGAGGTATGTAACAGCAGATTTGAGGAGGAAGAAGAAAGGTTCAGTGAACTTGAAGATATGGCCTCCAAAAGCAAACAGAAAAGAATAGGTTAAGAATGGAAAGAATTGAACAAGGTCTCAGTGAACTAAGTAACAGGAAGAGATGGGCAAACATATGTAGGATGGGTGTCCCAGAAGGAGAAGAAAAGGGAAAGGGGATGAAGGAATATTTGAAGAAATAATGGTAGAAAATTTCCAAACCCTACTAAAGGACATAAATATATGTGCCCAAGAGGCACAACATACTCGCATCTGATAAATTCAAATAGACCAACTCTGAGACACATACTCATCAGAATCCCAATTGACAAAGACAAAGAAAGAATTCTGAGAGCAGCAAGAGAAAAGCAATGCATAACGTGAGGGATAGCCAATAAGATTAGTTGCCAATTTCTCATCTGAAACCATGGAGGCAAGAAGGCAGTGGTGTGATATATTTAAGATACTGCAAGAGAAAAACTTCCAGCAAAGAATTTTATATTTGGCAAGATTATATTTAAAAAATGAGGATGAGATTAAAATCTACACAGATAAAAAGAAATCGAGAGAGTTCATAAGAAAAAGACCAGCTTTGCAGGAAATACTAAAGAGAGGTTACATCCAGAAAAGAAAAGACAGGAAAGAGAGGCTTGTAAGAAAGACTAGAAATGATGACTGTATCAGTAACAGTAACTAAATGTGTCAAGAGTGGTGAAAATAAAATGACAGATAAAACCCAAAGATCAAAGTGCGTGAAATAATAACTGCCTTTATAGTAATAACACTGAATGTTAAAGGATTAAATTTCCCAATCAAAAGACACAGAATAGTGTAATGGATTAAAAAAAAAAATGAGCCATCTATATGTTGTCTGCAAGAGACTCACCTTAGATCCAAGGATACCAATAGATTGAAAGTAAAAGGCTGGAAAAAGACATTCTATGTATGCAGTAGCCAAAAAAAGAAAAAAAAAAAGCTGGCATAGCTTTACTTATATCAGATGATATAGATTTTAAAAGCACTACTGTTATTAGAGATAAGGAAGAATATTACATATTAACAAAAGGGATAATTCACCAGGAAGAAATAACAATCCTAAATGTACATGCACCTAACCAGGATGTGCTAAAATACATGAGGCAAACGCAAGCAAATCTGAAGGGAGAAAAAGACATCTCTACAATAGTATTTGGAGGCTTCATTATCCCACTGTCAGTATTAGTTAGAACATCTGGGCAGAGGATTAATAAAGAAACAGAGAGCTAGAATAATATGATAAATGGAATAAGCTTAATAGACATATACAGAACACTGCACCCCCAAACAACAGCATGGGAATCTGTGTTTCCTTTTGTTACATCATTTTGCTATGTCAGCTCTCCGTGTGTGCAGCACCATTCCCGGGCAGGCTGCATTTTCTTTCCCACTCGGCGGCTCTCCTTATGGGGCTCACTCCTTGCACATGGGGCTCCCCTATGTGGGGGACACCCCTGCGTGGCATGGTACTCCTTGCGCGCATCAGCACTGTACGTGGGCCAGCTCCACACAGGTCAAGGAGGTCCAGGGTTTGAACCGCGGACCTCCCATGTGGTAGATGGATGCCCTATCCAATGGGCCAAGTCCGCTTCCCTTCAATTAGGGTTTGATTTCCATTCTATATAAAGAGATCATACAACTCAACAAGAAAAGAGCAAGCAATCCAATTAAAAACGGGCAAAAAATTTAAATAGACGTTTTTTCCAAAAGAAAATACAAATGGCCAAGAGGCACATAAAAAAGTTTTTCATATCACTAGCTATTAGGGAAATGCAAATCAAAACAACGAGACAACTAGCAAGATTGCAGCAGAGTAAGGAGCACCTAGAGTAACTTCCTGCTACAGGGCAGTTAGTAAACACCCAGAGCTCTCTGGAGCTAGCTGAAGCACCTGTGTGGGGGTTCCAGGAGACCGGAAGAGCATCCTGCAACATCCTTAAAGGAATGGAAGGAGGAGACTGCCCATCTGCAGAGAAGATTTGTAAGTAGAGCTCTCCACACCATGGAGGCTGGTGCCCATCCTCCACTGGAGGCACAAGTCACCTTGGGAGCTGTTCTGCAGCTTGAATTGAAAGCTCCACTTCCCCAAAACAGGGGAAGAAGAGACAGTTGGGAAAAAACTTCAGCTAGTGATGAGTAAATTCAGCACGGTAAAGCATAATCCTGAGAACAGCTAAAGTTTGAGCCTGTCTAAGTCAGAAAGAGGCCAGAAGCCGCCATTTTAACTTTGTCCCTGGTAGGATGGGCTGTGGGGTGGACTGAAAATTACAGTGATGGCAGGGACCAGCTTCCTTCCATCCAGTTCAGGTTGCACCTCTAGCCTAGGCCCCAGCCCCAACCCTGGCAGGGAGGAAGCTACAGGGACCTGTACCACCTCTCTGGGAAATTATGGGCCAAGCTGCAGAGGCTGGTGATTATCCTACTTTGGCAGCACAAACCGCCCCATCAGCTATTCTGTGGCTGGAATTTGAAGGTCTATTTCCCCAAAACAGGGATGTAAGAGATGGTTGGCCACCGGTTTCAGCTACTGTTTAGTAAATTCATCAGGCTAAAGTACAACCCTAAGAACAGTTAAGTTTGAACCTGTTCAAGTTGGAAAGAAGCAGGTAGCTACCATTTTGACTCCCCTCCTCCTCCCACGTGAAGGAAAGCCGGGATGACCAAATATCACAGTGATTGTAGGAACAGGTTTCTTTAACCCAGATCAGCCTGTAGCCGTAGCTTATGCTTTAGCCCCACTTCTGTCAGGGAGGAAGCTGGTGGGCCCTGCACTAGCCTATCTAGGTAATTGCAGGTACATTTGGCTGGCAAAGATTGAATAATTGAAAGTCTACAGAAGCAACTGCGGTAATCTTGGACTTGCACTGCATAGATTGCCGCCCACAACTGCAGTTCCACCCCACCCCAAGCAGGGGAGAAAAGGGTGTGAAGATTCATTTGTCTCTCTGGCAACTACAGTCTAGGCCTGCACTTGGATTACTCTACTCAGCTGTGACTCTGTCCCTACCCTGTGCAAAGGAGAAAGTTGGGAGAAGCATCATGGGTCCCTGGGGCAATAAGGCAGCTTGAGCCTCCACAGGTTATAATATCAACTACATGCTTGGCTCCTACTACAAAACCAGGAAGGGAGAAAGAGCAGGAAGCCCTAAACTAAAGAGAAAAACTGCACACAGGATAAATACTCTAGCAAGCCAGATTGCCAAGAAATTAAAATCCACACCAAGAAACAGGAAGATATGGTCCAGTTAAAGGAAAAAGATAAGCCTGTGGATGACATAGAGGAGTGGAAACAACTAATCACAGATGTTCAAACACATCTCCTTAATAAATTCAATGAGTTGGCTAAAGAGATTAAGGAAAATAAGAAGACACTGGATGAGCACAAAGAATTTGAAAGCATACACAGAAAAATAGAAGATCTATGTGAATGAAAGGTGCAAGAAATGAAATTAAAAGAAATACATCGGAATCACATAATAGTAGATTTGTGGAAGCAGAAGAAAGGATTGGAGAACTTGAGGAAATGACCTCTGAAAGTGAACATACGAAAGAATAGATGAAGACAAGAATGTAAAATATTGAACAAGGTCTTAGGGAACTAAAGGACAGCAAAACACACGCAAACATACATATCATGGGTGTCCCAGAAGGAGAAGAGAAGGGAAAGGGGGCAGAAGGAATATTTGAAGAAATAATGGTAGAAAATTTCCCAACCCTATTGAAGGACATAGATATCCATGCCCAAGAAGCACAAAGTACTCCCATTTGAAACAATCCAAAAGGCCAACGCCTAGGCACATACTAATCAGAATGTCAAAGGCCAAAGACAAAGAAAGAATTCTGAGAACAGCAAGAGAAAAGCAATGCATAACATATATAAGGGATACCCAATAAGATTAAGTGCTGATTTCTCACCAGAAACCATAGAGGTAAGAAGACAGTAGTCTGATATATTCAAGATACTATAAGAGAAAACCTTCCAGCCTTTGCTGGAATAAGAATATGGATATAAGAACCTTATATCCAGCAAGACTGTCTTTCAAAAATTAGGGTGAGATTAGAATATTCACAGATAAACAGAAACTGAGAGCATTTCTAAGCAAGAGACCAGATTTTCAGGAAATACTAAAAGGTATGCTAGAGCCTGAAAAGAAAAGACAGGAGAGAGAGGCCTGGAAGAGAATCTAGAAATTAAAATTTCTTCAATAAAAATAACTAAAAGTGTCAGGAAAGCGGACTTGGCCCAGTGGTTAGGGCGCCCGTCTACCACATGGGAGGTCCACGATTCCAACCCAGGGCCTCCTTGACCCGTGTGGAGCTGGCCCACGTGCAGTGCTGATGCGCGCAAGGAATGCCCTGCCATGCAGGGGTGTCCCTTGCATAGGGGAGCCCCACGCGCAAGGAGTGCGCCCTGTAAGGAGTGCCGCCCAGTGCGAAAGTGCAGCCTGCCCAGGAATGGCACTGCACACACGGAGAGGTGACACAGCAAGATGACGCAACAAAAAGAAACACAGATTCTCGTGCTGCTGACAACAACAGAAGCGGACAAAAAGAACACGCAGAAAATGGACACAGAGAACAGACAACTGGGGAAGGGGTGGAAGGGGAGAGAAATAAAAATAAATCTTAAAAAAAAATAACTAAGAGTGTTAGAAGAGTGGTGAAAATAAAATATGACAGATGAAACTCAAATAGTCAGGAATAAACTTAACCAAAGATGCAAAGCACTTGTTTTCATAAAACTGCAACTCAATGTTAAAAGAAATCACAAAAAGCCTAAATAACTGGACACATTTCATTTTCATGGACTGGAAGACTAAATATCATTAAGATGTCAATTCTACTCCGATTGATATACAGTTTCAGTGCAATCCTGATACAAATTCCATCACGTTTTAAAAAAATTGTAAACACGATTATCAAATTTATTTGAAAGGTTAAGGTGTCCTGAATAGAAATGTTTAAAAAGGGAAAGTGAACTCTCATCTCCAGACTTTAAATCACATTACCCAGGTATAATGGTAAAAACAGTATGGAACTGGTATAAAGACAGACACACAGTCCAAGGGAACCAAATTGATGGCTCAGAAACAGACTCTCACATGCATGGTCAAGTGATTTTTGACTAACCTGTCAAACCCACACTGGGCAGAACAGTCCATTCAACAAATGGTGCTGAAAGAACTGGATATGCATAGCCAAAAGAAAGAAGACCTCTCTCTCACACCTTACCCAAAAATTAACTCAAAATGGATCAAAAACCTAAAAATAAAACAAGAACCATAAAGCTTCTAGAAGAAATTATAGGGAAATATCTTCAAGACCTGGTTGTAGGTGGTGAATTCTTAAAGGAGATAAGAGGATAACTGAAGTGGACTACTGATGATTAATGTATGTAGAAGTTTTAATTAACCTTAATGTAAAAGTGTGGAAATGTGTAGCGTAGATGGCAACAAATAGTGAAAACAGCTAGTTTATAAATGGATATGTGGCTGAAAATGTTGGTCTAGGTATGTAAATGCCAATTGACAGAATGCTAGAGAATAATCTAGTAACTGAATAGCACAGTAAACCAAGAGGTGGATGAGAATTGTGATTGATGGTATAGATACAAGAGTTTCCTTTGTGAGCTAGGAGAAAATGTACATCACTACTGCAGGGTGGTGGAAACATGTAGAAACATGGGAAATATATAACTGGAGTCACCTATGGACTGTGGTTAGCAGTAATATAATATTCTTGCATCTATGTCAATGATGTACTGTGTTGACAATGGGGCAGTATCAAAAATGTGTGCCAAATGTACACAATGGACATGATAACAATAAGATGATATTATCTTATCTGTAACAAATGTTCCACCACAGTGTGGTGTGTTGATAGAGGAATTCTGCACATGGGCATGATTGTTTTATAAGTTTACAACTTCTGTCATAAAAATATATTTAAAAAATAATTATAGAGTGGGTTGGGGGGAAAATATACCCATGTAAGGCAGGGACTATATTTAGTAGTAAGATTTTGACAATATCCTTTCATAATTTGTAACAAATGTCTCATGGCAAGGCAAGGTGTTGGTGGTGGAATAATGATTTTTGGGACCCCTGTATGATGTTATGCATATTTGCTTTGTAAGTTCACAACTTTTACTACACACTTATTGTTTATGTATGTTCATATATAAATGACATAAAGATAATAATAGGGTGGGTTGGTGGTAAAATACTTTGGTTAGTCGTAATATTTTGATAATTCTCTTTAATTATTAGTTAAAAATATTTAACAACTATGCAAGGAAATGGTGGTAGGGTAAGGTACTAGAGTCATGTATTATGTTACATATGTTTGTTTTGTAAGTTTATATGTATTACTATACATTTATTGTTTATGCATGTTTATGTATGAATGATATACTTCAATTTAAATAATTAAAAAAACAACAAGATATCATCTAACAGCACATAGAATGGTCATTATTAAAAAAATAGACAACAATAAGGGTTGGAGAGAATGTGTAGAAATAGGATCACTCCTTCACTGTTGGTAGGATTGTAAAATGGTGCAGTCTCTGTAGAAGTTTGTCAGTTCCTCAAAGAAGCTAAATATTGAACTGCCATATGATCTAGCAATTCTTCTACTAGGAATATATCCAGAAGAACTAAAAACTATGACACAAACAGAAATCTGCACATCGATATTCATAGCAGCATTACTCACAATTACCAAAAGATGGAAACAACCCAAGTGTCCATCAACCCACAAATGGATAAACAAAATGTGGTATATACATACAATGGAATACTATGCTGCAGTAAGAAGAAATGAAATTGGGACACATGTGACAACATGGATGAATCTTGAAGACATTATACTAAGTAAAGTAAGCCAGACACAAAAGAACAAATATTGCATGGTCTCATTAATATGAACTAAATATGAAGAATAAACACATGGGAGTTAAAACATTGAGTATAGGTTATTAGGAAATAAAGGAAGGGTTGAGAAGAACCACTGATACTTAATATATGTAGATGTGTTAATTAACTTGACTGTAAAAGTATGGAAATGGGTAAATTTGATGGTAACACATTATAGTGAGCAGCAGCTCGTTTATAAACGGGATTGTGGCTAAAAAGGGTAGTCTGGCAAAGTAAATGTCTATTGATAGAAAGCTAAAGAATAATCTAGGGACTGAATAACACAGTGAAACCAGAGGTGGATGATAATTGTGGTTGATGGTACAAATGCTAGAGTGTCCTTCTGTGAGCTATTAATAGAGCGGATGTACATCACTATTGCAGGGTAGTGGGAATGTGGAGAAGCATGGGAAAACAATTGGTGTGACCTAAAATCTGGTTAACAGCAATACTATAATATTCTTGCATCAATCCCAAAGATGTACTGTGTTGGTAATAGGCGTGTATGGAAAAAGCATGCCAAATATATGCTATGGATCGTGGTTGGTGGTAATAGTCTTATGATATTATCTCTTAATCTGTAACAAAAATTCCACCATGGTGTGATGCGTTGTTGAAGGTGTGCTGTATGGGAATTCTACACATGTGTACGATTGTTTTGTAAGTTCACAACCTCTGTAATAAAAATATATTTTAAAAAATTAGGGTGGGTTAGGTGAAAATACACTAAATGAAAGATAGGGACTATAGCTATTAGTAACATTTTGAAGATACTCTTACCTAGTTTATAACAAATGTTTCAAAACAATGCAAGCTTTTCATGGAGGGGTGCTATATGAGACACCTGTATGATGTTATGCCTGTTTATTTTGTAAGTTCACAATCATATGAATGATATACTCAATTAAAAAAAACCTATGAGATGCAATGAAAACAATGCTGAGGGGGAATTTATACCTGTAAACACAAGAAAAAAGAAGCCAGGTCCCCAAATCAATAACCTAACTTTACTCCTTAAGGAACTAGAAAAATAAGAAGAAGATAAACATAAAGTAAGAAGAAAAAAGGTAATTATAATTAGAGCATAGATAAATGAACTAGAATTAATGAAAGCAAAGGTTAATTCTTTGTAAAGATCAATACAAATGACAAAGCATTAGCTAGACTGACTAGAAAAAAAGAGAAAAAACTCAAAAAGGTAAAGTAAAAACTGAAAAGTAGAGACATTATGACAGACCTTACAGAAATAAAAGGGAATGTAAGAGAATACTAAGAACGATTGTACACCAGTAAATTAGATATTAGATGTAATGGACAAACTCAAAGAGACACAAAAAACTACCAAAAACTTGCTCTTGACGAGAAAATCTGTACAAACCTATGACGAGTAAAGAGTTGAGTCTGTAATAAAAAACGTTCCAACAAAGAAAATTTAGGACCAGACAGACTCACTGGTGAATTCAACCAAATGTTTAAAGAAGAATTAACACAAATCCTTTCCAAATACTTTCAAAAAAATAAAAGACATGGGAACAGAACACTCCATAACTAACTCATTCTGTGAGGCTACCATTACTTGTACACCATAGGCAGATAACGACATAGCAGGAAAAGAAAACTACAGGTCAATATGCTTTATCAATATAGAGGCAAAAATCCTCAAGAAAATACATGGAAACAAAACTCAGCAACATAGTAAGAGGATTACACATCATGACCAAGTAGGTTTTATCTCAGGAATGCAAGAGTGATTCAACATTGTGAATGTACCCACCACTGAATTGTTTACTTGAAAAAGGTAAATTTTATGTTATATGAATTTTGAGTGAATAAAAATTAGGATTACAGAAAGAAAAATAAGCAGACCATTTTGACAAAACAAAATGAATAGACTTGAAAACGTACAACAAATTTAGTATATGATACCTCTTGAAATTTAGCCCCCTGCAAAGCTTCAGATCTCAGGGTAAACAAACAACTTGTGAAAATTAACCCTGGTCACATAAGTTCTAACATCCCAATTAAAATGATTTCTCTCTACATCTTTTTATACTTTTTCTTAAATGAACAGATGTCGATTTACATAATGGAATGGTTTGCCAGGCCAGTCCTAGGCACCAAGCTGCTTGTAAGATCACAAAGAAAATTTGTCAGGAATAAAGAAAAGAATTTAGTCAAACCTGACCATGAAGCACACTTATTCTTTCCCAGTCCTTAGAAGAAGCACAGTCTATTACAGGAAATGTTATTTCTTTATGGGTAATGCAGGACATGTTATTTCTCTGTGGATAACTTCTATAGAGCCTTGTCCTTAGGGAGTGGTTGTACAGTTTAAGAACTACACAACCAAAATCAACACAGCTTCTGGAAGGCAGTGAGGGTAGACAAGATACTTACCACTAGTGGTAAGTATCCTTGGATGTGGTTGAGATGGAAAAGTCTACTGTACATATATTTCCACAATTTTTTAAAAAAGCAATTGAGACATTAACAATGAAATGCAATCCATGATGGGGGAGGAAAGATCTAAAGGGGCATTACTGGAACATATGAAAAAAAGTAGAGAGTGAAAGCTCTTCATCTAATTTCCTGAACTTGATAACCGTACTTAAGGTGGTTATGTAAGTGAATATCCTTGCTCTTAGAAATGTATATGGAAGTACTTAATATGTCCAAGGAGCATAATGTATACATCTTACTCTCAAATGTTCAGAAAAATGAGGGAGAGGAAGAGAGAGGAAGAGAGAGAGGGAGAGATGGATCTACAGACAGAATGATACAGCAAATGTGGCAAAAAGTTAAACTTGGTGGGTCTCAGTATCTGGGGGTGGTGTAGGGTGGGGTATGGTGCAATTCTCTGTACGGATTTTGTATTATTTTGCAATTATTCCTTAAGTTTGAAATGATTTCAAAATAAGATTAAGGAAAAAAAGAACAAAAAAACGAACGCACAGACAGGGTGGGAGGAGGAAGTGGGGTTAGGGGCAGAAGGAATTAGCAGGCCTACACTCCCGGCCCTCCCAAACAATCCTCGTTCTAACCACAGGGAAACGCTTGTAGGCCCATCCAAAGGAAAAGCGAGCCTGTCTACACTTGGTGGCATTCCCTCCACCTCCCAGCGCACACACCTTTGAGCAGCGGTAAAAACCCGGTGCCTTGGTGTCGCCCGTCCTAGCCGAAACCGCGAACCCCATTCCGCCCCTTCCCGCTGAAGGCGCGTGGGACGTTCGAGGCCCACCAGGCTGCAGCCACCGCTGCCAGGGTCGCCCGCGGTGCAGGGGCTACCCACACGCTGGCGGATGCGGAAGATCCTAGGGACCCACAAGGACGCCCAGTCCCGGCTGGGCATTCCCCCGCAACAGGGCAAGGCAGGGGTGGGGGGTGGGGACAGGGCAGGACAGGGAGGGACACCTACCCGGCTGGGACCGCGCGCCTGCGGTAAAGGTGCCGACCGCTCTTCTCCGCTCCGAGGCCAGCGCAGACCGTGGTGCCTCCGCCCCGCCCCGCCCCACCCCTGTCGTAAAGCGGCGCCCGCGCGGCCTAGGGTCGGTGGGCAGGTCTGTCTCCTCTCTGCGCGCCTCCTTCTGCTTCGCGGGAGCTGGTGGGCTCTGAGAGGACGTTGGGTGGTGGGAGTCATGTCCTTGCTCTGTGGGCCCCGACCAGGGCGGAGTGGGAAGCATCTCCCGGAGGCCCCGAGACCTGGCGGGGCGGGGAGCCGGGCGCTCGGGAAAGCCGGGGTGAAACCTCTGCTTGGCCGCTAGCGGGGGAAAACCTGCGTGTCTCCTTTCCAGGGCGCGGGCTGCTGGCAAGAGGGCAAATGGTGACTGACATAGAACAATAAAATGGAAAGTTTTCCGTTTGACTTTCGCAAAATGAATTGCAGGTAGAAGACGGTTAAATATGGGCATTTGCAAATAATGTTGTGGTAAGTTTGTGCCAGCCACAGCCTGCGGTTATGAAAGCCTTAACTGCTCCCTCCCCAGGCGAGAGGCCATTCCTCAGACCTGTCATTCCTGCGTGCCCCAGCACCTCAGGGTCTTGGTCCCAGAGGCCTGAACTAAAACCTGGCCTTCCAAGGGGTGCTGCAGGTGGAGGCCACGCCTCCTACGTGGGTGGACACGAAGACGTCACAGCGACCTGCTGGTTTCCCAAGCGCCTGGAGTTTTCGTTGAATTTCCTTCCATTTTGAAAAAGGAACACACTCTCCCTGTAAAATAGGCTCACATAATAGAGACACAGGTAGGGAGGAAAACGAAGATGACTGGAGATGCCACTACTCGGAGATAAGGAATGTAATTGGGATATATCCTTCCAGTTCCTTGTTCCCTAAACAGAGAGAGAGAGAAAGAGAGATTTCCAAACACTCTAAGGAGTTCCATAAGCCCATCGGTGGAATGCCAGCTACTTAGTTATGAACACTTGGCTTTCAGGACCTTTTTATTTCTACTGACAAATTAATACTTGCTTGATTTTTTTTTAATAACAAAAGGTTTAAAATAAAAACCCTTTCCCAGATTCAGAAGTTTTTCAAGTCAGAATTGAAATCTCCCCTGTCTGTATCCACTCCCCAATGTAACCACTCTTAAAATATTGGTGTGTACATATGCACTGTTTTCTCAATATAAAAATCATTTCAATAAATAAACACCTTTAACAGAAACACACGGCCTGTGCAACACCAACAGGGCAGCAGAACTGATGTGTTGCTGGCCATTAACTCCTCAAAATTCCCTACCTACATTCCAGGCCCGGGATGAGGATCTTCACACACTCAGTATCCCGCCCCGTCGTCCCATCCCCTACCCGTTCTCACACTTCCTCCCCGGACAAGATTGCCTGCGGGCCACTGTCTCCCAAGAACCCTGGGCTCAGGCTCTAAATCACAGCCCTTTTTTACTCACCAATTCCCAGGCAGTTTGGACGGTTGTGGGTGGGAATTACCAGGGCAGATGACAAAGAGGATTCTCAGGTACTTTGTCTTGGCAAAGCAGTTCCCTTTTTTCAAGTTAACCCAGGAAATCTCGGAAAAGTAGAAGCATTCAATTGATGGGGTGGAGATTGGTGGTCCAGTGAGTCTTCTGTCATACCTCCTCACCTAGTAGACTGTGGAAAGTGAAAATAATTTTGACCTCTTCTCCATGTGGGATTACATGATAATACCCTGGTTCTGAACTTCAGCTTCCCCTTTCAGGATTCCTTTTTGTTGTTTGTCTCCACTACTTCAGGTATAATTGCCATTCAACTATGCAGAGAACCAAATCAAAGACTTTTTCTGTCTCCATTTCCTGAAAAGACACAGTTTCAGTATAGTCTCATTGCGCCAGGAAAATAAATTCCACAGAGGCTAAATAGACCAAGGTGAACAAACACAGCACAGACCAGATTCACACACTCAGGACTCTCAAGTTGCAAATTCTTCCGTCTCTCCATGCAAATAACCAATAAGCACATGAAAAGATGTGCAATTTCATTAATCATTAGCAAAATCCAAATTAAAGCCACAATGAGATACCACTTCACATGCATTAGGATGGGTAAATGATAAAAAGGAGAGAAAAAATATATTAGCAGAGATGTGGAGAAATTGGAACCCTCCTACATTTGTGATAGGAATATAAAATGGTGTAACCACTGTGGAAAACAGTTCAACAATTTCACAAAAATCTAAACTTAGCATTACTTTGTGACTCTGTAATTCCACTCATACCTATATATGTAAAATATAGAAAACATTTTCATGCAAAAATTTGAACAAAAAGTTTCAGAGCAGCAGTATTCATAATACCGAAAATCCAGAAATAACCTCAATGCTCATCAACTGGTGAACAGATAAATTATGGTAGATCCATACCATGTAATATTTTTCATCATAAAAGGATTGAAGAACTGATACATGCTACAACGAGGATGAAACTTGAAATAAATTTTGCTAAGCAAAAGATTAGAGGCACATAATGTATGATCCATTTATTTGAAATATCCAGAATAGGTAAATACATAGAGACAAATTAGATTGGTGGTTGCCAGGAGGTGGGGAGGACAAAGGAATGAAGAGTGACTGCTAGTGAGTACAGTTTCTCTTTTTGGGGTAATGAAAATGTTCTAAAACTGATTGTGGTAATGGTTACACAATTTTGTGAATATATTAAAAACATTGAACTATACACTTTAAAATGTTGGATTATATGATATGGGAATTACGTATAAATAATAAAAAAGTAAATAAGGACATCAATTAAAAATTTAGATAAAAGATTAATGGGAAGTTTTTTTTATGTGTGTAATATAAGATGAGAATACTGGAATCCACTGATTAATTTTTCTAATTCTAAAAGTGTGGTAATCAGATATCATGTGCCTTCTTTTATGATGCAGTCATACATAGCATCAAATATGATATTTTCCTGCCAAATAATTGAACCTGAGTTCACAACTGTGAACCACAGTTGTGACCCTTTTGTGATACAAAACCTCATCAAAAATGAAACCAACTCTAATCCATATTTGAGTCCTCCATCCTGACAAACCTGGGACAGCGATGCCTGCTCTGCCTCAAGAGGAGCCTAGATCAGGATGGAGGACTAAAGTATGGATTAGAATAGACTTCCTTGTATTCTACTATAAAATTATTGTGACTCTAGCAATGGAAGAAACTATATCATTGATGTGGAGACAATGGCCACAGGAGTTGCTGAGGGCAGGGAAAGGTAATAAGAGGTATGATATGGGGGCATTTTCAGGACTTGGAGTTGTCTTGAATGATATTGCAGTGACAGATGCAGGACATCATATATCCTCCCATAACCCTCTGAATGGATTGGGAGAGAGAGTAACTACAATGTAAACTAAAATCCCTCCTGTATAGCAGTGCTCCAAAATGTATTCATCAAATGCAATGAATGTGCCACATGGATGAAAGTTTGGTGATGTGGGAGGAGTGGGGGTGGTGTGGGGAGTAGGGGTACATGGGATCCTCTTATATTTTTTAATGTAATATTTTGTATGATCTATGCATCTTTAAAAATTTTTAAAAATCTATGAAAATTTAAGTAATTAATTTATAAAATGAAACCAACATAATAACCAAATAAAATTAATAGGAAAATGAAACTAAAATAGTTTTAAAAATAACAAATAAAATACAAAAAAAATTTTTAAAAACTTGAAATAATTAAAAATATTTTTGGCGTTATGTCTTTCATCACTGTAAGATCTGTTGTATTGTATGTACAATGACATTTTCTTCCGTATATTCTCCCAATGTCTTATGTTTTTCATTTTATCTTAAAAGAAACTTTAAGTTACAGAAAAGTCATGTACAGATTATAGAGGGTTTCCATATACCCGACATCCTCCCCCTTTTCCCCTCTCCCCTATTAATAACACTTTACAAATGGATGGTACATTTGTTACAATTGATGTACAAATATTGAAGCATTCCTACTACCAAGGTCAATGATTTATATTTTGGAATATGCATTTTTATGAATTTTGAGGAAATTTAAAATGGCCTGTATCCATTATCACAAGATCAAGCAGAACAATTCAAATGCCCTAAAAATGCCCTATGTTCTATGTTCCATCTATCCTAGAATGTTGATTGTTGTTGGAGCTGGTTTCTGGGTACATTGAATTATTGTCATATTGTTCTCTCTGCTTTGTTGGAAATTATTCATAATCAAAAGTAAACAACAGGAACCAGCAAGATGGTGGCAGAGTAAGGAGCTCCTAGGTTCAGCTTCTGCCACAGGGCAGTTAGTAAACACCCAGAACTGTCTGAGCTACCTTAAGCACCTGTTTGGGGGCTCCAGGAAACCAGAAGAGTGTCCTGCCACATACTTGAAGGAATGGAAGGAGGAGACGGCACATTTGCAGAGAAGACTCATAAGTAGAGTGCTCCATGCCTCGAAGCCAGTGCCCATTCTCCACTGGAGGCATAAGCTGCCTCAGGAGCTGTTTCACAGCTGGAATTGAAAGCTCCACTTCCCAAAAACAGAGGAGGAAGAGACGATTGGACACTAACTTCAGCTACTGATAAGTAAATTCAGTGGGTTAAAGTATCATCCTGAGAACAGCTAAAGTTTAATCCTGTCCAATTCAGAAAGAGGCCGATAGCCACCATCTTAACTTCATGCCTGGCATGAGGGGAAATGGGCAGACTGAAAATCACAGTGCTGGTGGGGACTTGCTTCTTTCCATCCAGATCAGATTGCAGCTCTAGCCTAGGCATCAGCCCCACCTCTGGCAGGGAGGAAGCTGCAGGGACCTGCACCAGCCTCTCCAGGAAAATACCAGCCATGCCCCGGAAGCCAGTGATTATCCTACTCTGGTGGCATAAGCTGCCCCAGGAGCTATTCTGTGGCTGTAATTGGAAGCTCCATTTCCCAAAAATAAGGGAGGAGGAGATAGTTGGCTGCTGATTTTGGCTACTGATTGGTGAACTCAGCTGGCTAAGATATAACCCTGGGAACAGCTGGGATGTGAATCTGTCCAAGTTGGAAAGAGACTAAGGGCCACAATTTTGTCTCCACCCCCAGCATGAGGGGAAGCCAGGCTGGCCAAAAATCACAGTGACAGTAAGAACCAGTGATTCTTAATTAAGGATATTAAGAAGACATTGGATAAGCACAAAGAAAAATTTGAAAGCATACATAGAAAAATAGCAAATCAGATGGGAATGAACGGTGCAATAAATGAAATTTAAAAAACATTGGTATCATATAATAGCAGATTTGAGGAGGCAGAAAAAAGGATGCATGAGCTTGAAGAAATGGCCTCTGAAAGTGAACATACTAGAGAACAGATGAAGAAAAGAATGGAAAAAATTGAACAATGTCTCATGAAACTAAATGACAGCAAAAGGCATGCAAACAAATGTGTCATGGGTGTCCCAGAAGAAGAATACAAGGGAAAAGGGGCAGAAGGAGTATTTGAAGAAATAATGGTAGAAAATTTCCCAACCCTATTGAAGGACATAGATCTCCATGTTCAAGAAGCAGAATGCACTCCAATTCTAAAAAATCTGAAGAGACCAACTCCAAATCACATACTCATCAGAATGTCAGAATGTCAAATGCCAAAGACAAAGAGAATAATGAGAACAGCAATGCATAACATCTAAGGGATACCCAATAAGGTTAAGTGCTGATTTCTCACCAGAAACCATGGAGGAAAGAAGACCGTGGTCTGATATATTTAAGATACTACAAGAGAAAAACTTCCAGCCAAGAACCTTATTTCCAGCAAGACTGTCTTTCAAAAATGAGGGTGAGATTAGAATATTTACAGATAAACAGAAACTGAGAGCATTTCTAAGCAAGAGACCAGATTTTCAGGAAATACTAAAGGGTGGGCTAGAGTCTGAAAAGAAAAGACAGAAGAGAGAGTCCTGGAAGAGAGTCTAGAAATGAAGATTTTATCAATAAATGTAACTAAAAATGTCAAAAGAGTGGTGAAAATAAAATATGACAGATAAAACTCAAATAGGAATACACTTAACCAATGATGTAAAGCACTTGTATTCAGAAAACTGCAACTCAGTGTTGAAAGAAATGAAAATAGGCCTCAATAACTGGAAGAACATTCCATGCTCATGGATTGGAATACTAAATAACATCGAGATGTCAATTCTACTCATTGATATACAGATTCAATGCAATCTTGATCAAAATTCCACCAGCATTAAAAAAATAAGAAAACACGATCATCACATTTATTTGGAATGATAAGGGGTCCTGAACAACTAGAAACATCATAAAAAGGAAAAGCAAACCCTCATCTGCAGACTTTAAATCATAGTGCCTAGCTATAGTGGTAAAAGCAGCATAGTACTGGCATAAAGACAGACACTTAGATAAATGGAACCAAATTTATGGTTCAGAAACAGACCCTCACATGTATGGTCAAGTGATTTTTGACTAGCCTGTCAAGCCCACACAGCTCGGGCAGAACAGTCCATTCAAAAAATGTTGCTGAAATAACTGTATATCCATAGACAAAAGAAGGAAAGAGGACCCCTATCTCACACCTTATCCAGAAATTAACTCATAATGGATTGATAACCTAAAAGTAAAAGCAAGAACCATAAAACTTCCAAAGGGAATTGTAGGAAAATTTGTTCAAGACCTGGTGATAGATGGTGGATTCTTAAAGGAGGTAAGAGCAAGACTGAGATGGGCTATTGATGTTTAACGTATGTAGAAGTTTCAATTAAAACTGTAAAAGTGTGGAAATGTATGGAGTGGATGGTAATGCATAGTAACAGCTAGTTTATAAATGGGGATGTGGCTGAAAATGGTAGTCTAAGCATGTCAATGTCAATTGACAGAATGCTGGAGAATAATCAAGGAACTGAATAGCACAGTAAACCAAGTGGTGAATGAGAATTGTAGTTGATGGTACAGATGCAAGAGTGTCTTTTGGGAGCTAATAATAATAGGATGGGTTCAGTAAAGTCACCCCAAATATAAGATAGGGACTATGATTAGTAGTAAGATTTTGACAGTATTCTTTCATAATTTGTAAGAAACATCTTTGACAATGCAAGTCGTTGGTGGAGGGTTGATGTATGAGACCCCTGTATGATGTTCTGCATGTTTGCTTTATAACTTCACAACTTTTACTATACACTTATTGTTTATGTATGTTCATATATAACTTTTTTTAAAATTTTCTAAAAAAAATTACATTAAAAAATATGAAGTCCCATTCAACCCCACCTCCCCCACACCCCCCAAACCCCCACTCCCCCCACAGCAACACTCTCTCCCATCATCATGACACATCCGTTGCACCTGGTAAGTACATCTCTGGGCATCGATGCACCCCATAGTCAATGGCCCACATCATAGCCCACACTCTCCCACGTTCCATCCAGTGGGCCCTGAGGCCCACAATGTCCCGTAGTCCGTGAAGCAGCACCCAGGACAACTCCAAGTCCCAAAAACGCCTCCCCATCTCATCTCTTCCTCCCATTCCCCACACCCAGCAGCCTCCATGGCCACCCTTCCCACACCAATGCCACATTTTCTCTGTGGACATTGGATTGGTTGTGTCCATTGCACATCTATGTCAAGTGGGGGCTTAGATTCCACATGGATACGGGATGCAATCCTCCTGCTTTCAGTTGTAGGCACTCTAGGCTCCATGGTGTGGTGGTTGACCTTCTTCAACTCGATGTTAGCTGAGTGGGGTAAGTCCAATAAATCAGAGTGTAGGAGCTGAAGTCTGTTGAGGCTCAGGGCCTGGCTATCATATTGTCAGTCCAGAGATTCAAATCCCCTAGATATATCTTAAACCCCAACACCAACTACAATTCCAGTAAAGTAGCATGAAAGTCTTGTGAAAAGAGATCCCATCTGAGTCCAGTTCCATCACGCAGAAACACCAGCTCCAAAGAAGGGCCATCTGACATGGCAGTGAACCCCATCTGCCATGACCATAGAACCTGTGGGTCTCTTTATCCCTCAAAAGAACCTATACCTGGGGTTGTATCTACTTTATCTGTCTCTGAGACTCTGCTCAGGTGTGCATAAAGGCAATCCTTGTGACAACCTCCAGACTCTTTTTTAGAGACTCGTAGCCATATAAACTCATTTCTCCTTTCCATTTCCCCCTTACATTAGGTCAAACAGCATTTTAAAGTCATGTTATTATATGTTGACAGGGATATTCTGCTGATCCGCATAGAACCTATAACTGATATAAACATAATAATAGGGTTGATTGGGGGAAAATACTTTGGTTAGTAGTAATATTTTGACAATGTTCTTGAATCATTAATTAAAAAGGTTTAGCAGAAATGCAAGTTACTGTTGGTAGGGTGAGTTATGAGAGTACTCTATGATGTTATATTTGTTTGTTTTGTAAGTTCACAACTCTTATTTTATACTTATTGTTTATGTATGTTTATGTAGAAGTGATATACTTCAATAAATTAATTTTTTAAATTAGGAAAAAAGTAAACAACATCTGCATAGAGAATTATGCCCTCCAAAATTTAGGAAGAAATAGCTTGAGTGCGTATCGAAAAAATGGAAGAAAATTTCAAAACTAACAGAGTTGATCATAGTTGTGTATACAGATTTGTAATGGCTTGTATTTACAGGTAGTTTTGAGAGACTGTTGTTTTTTTCTTCCTTTCTAATATGAAATGCTTTTAAAATTAAAAAACAATTACAAAAAATAATACAAACCTTATACAGAGAACTCCAACATACCCTTATTTTCCCCCAGAAAAACAGAACCACCAATATTGACATTTTGTTACATTTGCATATATCATTCTTTCTATCTATCAATTTTCTTGACACTGAGAGTAAGCTGTATACATCATGGTCCTTGCACCCTTAATACTGCCGCACACATATTCGTAAGAACATGGATAGTCACTTATGTAATCACCTTTAGTACAGTTATCAATATTTAGAAATTTAACATTGTAATAAAGTTTACAACCAATATAACAGTTTTTTAATTATACCCAATAATGACCTTTATTTCTAAAACAGGATGTAAGCAGTGTTTGCTCCAATTGTTAGATGTTGGAGTGAGACAATTGTGATGTGAGACAATTGTGATTGCAGGCAAGGATTTATTGGGAAGCTCTCCAAATGGAAGGGATCTGAAGAATAAACTTCATTCCACCCCTAGCAGAGGCAGTTATGAATTTCTATAGTACATCTATAGGTAGGAACATGCTTAGTCAGTGGAAGTGGGTTTGGCCTTGGGTAAGACCTGAGGGCCTATATGGATGACTCAGAAGTTGTGGGCTAGGAGTAGCAAATTCTAGGGATGTGGGAGGGGTTGGTGGGTTCATGTGGCTTCTGTGTCCATTCTTGTGAGGAAATGAACTGTATCTGGACATGTAGACTCAGGATGGTGCTGTTGTATGTCATGGGATGTGACTCCTTCTGAGTAAATGGCTGGTCACACTTCTACAATGGGGCAGGTAATAATAAACTTGCAGCCTCTACAAGTCATTCCTCTTGTCAGATAGGAGGGATGTCAGTAGGAGTTAAGGCTGGAGCTGGGGACAAAAGGAGAAGCTAGCTAGCCTCGGGGATGGGCAGTGAAAAAGAGATAGAGGAGTATGGTTTGGATAGACTGTCCGGTCTTAAGAGTAGGAAGGGGCATCAGGATATATCTAGGAATTGGTATGAGATTGTGTGATTTTCTATAGTGCGAGGAAGGGGGTGTATAATTAAGGGAGAGGAGGAAATACCAACAACTCCCAATAGAGATTGAGGAAGATGATAAAGATCCCGAATGTACTGAAAGGATTAAATACATGTCCTCTGTGTTAATTAAAAAGAAGATCGATTTACCTCAAACTTTGATAATAACCCTCAGTTTGGATTTACTGATGGAGATATGGGGCCTCTCCAAACCCAGGACCTATCAGTTTTCTGTTGTTAGTCTGCATAGGTCAGGAAGGGAGGATTATTTAGGTTCTAGGGTGGTCAGAAACGTTGGAGGGATTTTCTTGGAAAATAGGTTTTTGGGACATTCTGATTTCCAATGGCACATTGGACAAAGCCCCAGTAGGGGTCTTGGATTAGGGCATTCACATGCTCAGTGTCCTTTCTTCCCACATTTAAAGCAGGTTTCAGGTGGTGGCCACAGGGAAGAAGAGGGATGGAGTTTTCTAGAATCGACTCTGAGGGCAGCAGCAAGGAGGGAGGCATTAGCTTGATCTGATTTGTGTTTTTCTAATTTGGCTTCCTCCCCTCTGTTGTTAAAGACCTTGAAGGCTGCTTTAATTAGGTTTTTCTGAGGGGTTTGAGGGCCCTCCTCTAATTTTTACAGTTTTTTTCCTCATATCTAGGTATGTCTGAGTGATAAAGTGGGTATGTAAGTATAATCGTCAGGATTCAGATTCTGGGTCTAAATTAGTATATTTGAGGAGTGATTCAGTTAATCTATTCATAAAGGCACCAGGGTTTTCATCTGATTTTTTGGAAATTTCTTTGATTTTGTCATAATTTACTGCTTTGATGGCTGTCTTTTTCATGCCTTCTATTATGCAGATTAGAAAGCATCCATGTGTTCTAAATCTCTAGAGCCTGGCTGATATTCCCATGGAGGGGAGGCTGTGGGAACTGCGTCAGTGCCAGGGGCATGTTGGACAGGGTCTTGTGGAATTGGCAAAGGCAGTGGCTGCTGCCCAAATGTGGCTTTTTTCTTTGGGGGTGGTAGAAGTTATTATGACATAGACATCCTGATATGTGAGATCATAGGAGCGAGCGAGATGTTGGGATTCTTTAATGTATGTAGCAGGATTTTCTGAGAAGGAGCCTAATTATTCTTCTATCTGACTAAGACCTGAGAGTGAGAAGGGAATATGTATTTTAACTATTCTATTTTTCTGAGAGGTAGGAGGAGTGTTGGTGTTTTGTAGAATTGAGAGGTGGAAAGGGGCTAACTTTTTTGTTTATGGAGGTGGAGGTGAATGTCGGGAAGGTGGGAGGATGTAGTCCTTATGAACAAGTATGAGGCAGGGAGAAAAGAGAGGCAAAAGAAGGCATGGCAGAGGGCTGAGGGGCAGAAGGTGGGGGAAAGGATGAGGATAGGGACAAAGTTGGAGGCACCCAGGGAGGGGGTGCAGGAGGAACTTGGCTTGCTGGATCCAAGTTGAGATTTTCAGGAGATTTGGGAGGTGGGTGAGAGTGAGATGAAAGTTTCTGATTGAGCAATAGTATTTGGTAAGAGGAACACGACTGACAGAGAGGACATTTTCAGAGAAATAGGAAGGCCTGAACATAAGGGACTTCTAGCCAATTGCCATTGCATTGGATGAAGGTGTCCAGATCTCTAAGGATCTGTAGGTCAAAGGTACTGTGTTCCAGACATTGACTTTCATGTTCTAATTTGTACTGAGGCCAAATTTTAGTGCAGTAATAGGTAGGAGCTGAAGTAGTGTTTCCCATTTTCAGAAGCTGGGATGAGGTCAGGGACTCTCAAAGGATAACTGAGCAAGTCAGGCATCCCTGAGTTAATCAGAGAACCTTATCAGCAGGAAGTCCACACCCAGTACCAGACATCTCTGATTCCTGAGGGGCTTCTGGAGATGCAGTTCAGGCACCTGCCATATCTCCCAAAACAGAGAGGATCACTGACCTAGCTAGAATTTGTGGAGGTGTCTAAAACAACAGGAGAAAGACCAGTATTCTCCAGAAGAGAATTTCCTTAACTCTCCCAGATGGTAAAGGAGTCCAGTGTTGGGTGGAGCTACAGCCATGGCAAGGGTAGGTCTCTCACCAATCTGCTGGTCTCAGTGCAATCCAAAGTGTCTCTGGGGTTCGCTCTGTGGAGTTCCAGAAGAGGGTGAAAAGGACTCAGAGTCACACAATCAAGATCAAAGAGTAAGCCTGGGCAAACTGCCAGTGCCTATTGCTTCCTCTTTCCAAAATCAGGCAACAAGCTCCCCAACCAGGATTTGGGAGTAAGCCTGAGCAAGCTGTTGCTGCTCACTGCTTTCCAGGTTGCAAGGTATGGTGGCGGGGGTCTTCTCTTCCCAGATCCCAGGTTTCCAGCACCAAATGTTAGATGTCAGTGGGACAATTGGGATGTGGAGACCAGTGATTGCAGGCAAGAATTTATTGGGTAGCTTGCCCAATGGAGGGGGTCTGAAAAATAAACTTCAGCCCACCCCTGGAAGAGGCAGTCATGAATTTATACAGTACATCTATAAGCGGGAACATGCTTAGTCAGTGGAAGTGGGTTTGGGCTTGGGTAAGACCTGAGGACCCGTAGGGATGGCTCAGGGATAGTGGGCTAGGAGCAGTGAAATCTAGGGGTGTGGGCAGGGTTGGTGGGGTCATGTGGCTTCTTTATTCTTGTGAGGAAATGAACTGTATCTGGACATGTAGGCTAAGAATGGGGGACTGTTCTATGTCATGGGGCATGGCTTTTCCTGAGTAAATGGCTGGTCACACTTCTACAATGAGGCAGGTTAATAATAAACTTGCAGCTTGTGCAAATTATGGCTGTTATTAGGGTCAGGGGCTAGGGATGGGGCCTAGATCTGTCATCAATTATTCAGTCCTGTTGGACCTGTTGACAGGCTTAACTGAGGTGTGAGTTGGGACAGTTGCAGTAGATTCAGCATTCTGATGGTCTCTGGCTTAGTACTATAATTTAGCCATCCTGTTCCCTCTTGCAACATCTTATACAAAGGTTTTGGTTATAAATCTGAAGAATGCTTTTATGAAATATATCATTCTATATTCAGATATATGAAGCACTTCTCCTTGGATGCTAGTCAATTTACTTTGTGGTAAAAAGATTGTATTTTTATGTTAATGCACATCTGTTGGAACACTCCAGAATTGCAGTCTTTTTCCCAGTTTAAATATAGTTAAGAAGTTTAACTTCATGGTGGCATATTTTTAGGAATAATTTTCTAATTCATGACACTTTCAATGTATAGTGCAAATCATCAATACACAGTGTTAATTCCTAAGACCTGTTTTAACAGTAAAACAGTAAAAGTGTGCATGATTAGAAAATCCTCAGTCCACCCATTGTCACATTTTTAAAAATTTTCCAAAGTGAAAATAGGTTTGTTTGTCTTCAGTCAGTGGCATATTTTTTCATTACTATATCATCACCACCACCAGCATTACCATTGCTCCCTCTGAATACTTATTGTCATAAAAATAATCAAGAACTCTTTAATAGTCTGAGGGTTTGGGAATTAAGCGTGTGAAAAATGCTCCATTTATTAACTACAAATATCATTTAAAGCTTTCCTAAAACTATAATATTAACTATACATTTATGGTAGTGATAATTGCAGTTAAATAAACTATTCAGGGTCTGATGTAGGTTCAAGCTGAGATGCATAAAAAAATAAAATAAAAGAGATTGAGAAAGAATTCCAGCAAAATCAAACCCAGGTAATGAAATTGAATACAGACTTTCTGTCATGTCACAACAATTTGTTCTGAAGAAAATTATCTCATTTGATGGAACAGGAATGTTACATGAAGCAGACTATCTGGCAATTTCACATTTCAGTTTAAATAACACTATAGATTTGATTTCCCAAGACAACACATCATTTTCAGGTGTGGAAAAGACTCAGACATTAGTTTCCTAAATTGCTTGGCATGTTTTGTGACAGAATATGTCACACCAGTAAACTTGTTTTTCAAAGGAAATATACATGATGATACAAAAAAATTGTATCCACATTATTTCCCTTCAAAAAGAAAATCCTCACTGTGAATTAATTAACAGCATCAAATTATATATTTGATTATGGTTAAAAGGGGAGGTTTTAGTTTGTATATATGTTACTAGAATAAAAATTTGAAAAACCTGCATAGGATTATACAACAAAGTGAATCCCAATGTAAATCACAGACTATAGTTAATAATGCAATTATTAAAATGGTTTTCATTAATTGAAACAAATGTACCACATTAAGGTAAGGTGTTAATAACAAAATCAGAAGGTGATATGTGGGAACTCTATTTTATACATGATTTTTCTGTAAACTTAAAACTTCTATAGTAAAAAGTTTTTAACCAATGAGAAAATCTTCAATCATTTTATGATCACAAGAATTACATAGACATTTTTAGATTTCAACTACGATCATTTGAAAACCTATAAGATTGTGTAGCTGAGCGAGAGGGTTTCGTCCTCGCTCAGGCCCAAGAGTCGGGGGGGCTTGCTCCTGCCGAACCACCGGCGGGGGGTGCCCCAAGAGGGAGCACCGGTTCTCCAGGCGTGGGGGACGCGCGGTTGGGGAAAAACCATGGAGACCGCTTGAGCGCAAGAACAGGTCTGCTTTATTATGGAAGTACACTTAGCTATATAGGGTTGGGTAGAGGGAGGGGCATGATGAAGGGAGGGTTGGCTAAGGGGCGGCTGTGGACAGGCTGAAGCTGATGGATAGACCTGAGGTAAGCAGTTACTGGGGAAGAGGGCAGATTGTAGGTTGGCAATATGGGCGGGACTGGCGGGAAGGGCGGCAGGGGCTGAAAGGGGAGGAGGGGCGGAGAAAGGCGGCAGCAATTGCTCCTTTTGTTTTAAAAAGAAATAGAGGCAACAAGTTTTGGTGCGCACTGTGGGTGTGAATAACTCGGCGTGCGCAGCAACAAAAGACAAGGATTAGGAGGAAGAGTAGGAGGAAAAGGAGGTTATAGGGGATAAGACGAGGGGTGGAGGGAGACCACGAGGACCGGCCGGTCGTGAGCGGACAGCATAGCATCTGGCCAGGATGCATGTGCCCGCCATTAGTTTTGGCGCACGCCAGCGCCTGGCGCGCGCCGAGCCTTGCCAGCGAAACGGGCCTGTGATGCCCCTGTACCCCTCGCCCGAGGGGAGGAGTAGTTGGGGAGAAGTAAGGAGAGGAAGACAAGAAGCTATAGGCATGTGGTCTGGAGTAGGTGGAGAAACCTGTGGCAGCGGGGTTGTGTCCCCCCCACTCATAAGACGGAAGGTTCGTGCGTCCAGTGAGGTTGGCGACATCAGTAGTGAAAGAGGGGGCGGAGGCGGTTACGTTCGAGGCGAGGAGCCTTTTTTGTTGCCAGAGGGAGAGGGTCCAATTGAAGGGCTGGTGACTCGGGTTGGCAGTGGCTGGGAGAGCGAGGGAAGCCAGGACGAAGAGAACGGCTGCGAGGCTGTGTAGAGGCATCATCTGACGGTGCGGCATCTTGATGATGGCTGGTGCTGGATCCGGGTGAACGGGGCGACCTCTGGGCCGTATCCACTGTCAATGTTATCTCTCACCGAAGGCATAGGGTGCTGATCGTTTGGTGGAACTAGTGGGTCAGTGGCGGGCCGAATGCAACGCCCAGGAACCCAGAGCGGCTGCGGCTCAGAATCTGGAAAGACGCAAGCAAAGCCCCTCCCCTGTGCTAGGAGGGGAGCTGGATCTTGCCAACGATTTGTGGCAGGGTCTTTCCAATGGACGAGGGGAACTTGCGAGGGCTGCCACATGGGTCCCCAGTGTTTATGGGTGGGGGAGAGTCCATGGTCATCGAAGGTTAGGAGATTGTGATGAATGAGGCAGGCAGTCACGACGTCGGCGGGGGCCTTGTGGGGAGAGGAGGCCCTTTCTTTTTGAATGAGTAGCTTGAGCTGTTGGTGAGTGCGCTCGACGATTCCTTGCCCCCGTGGATTGTATGGAATGCCAAAATGATGCGTGATGTGATACATCTGCACGAAGCTGGTGAAGGTGGCACTGTGATATGCTGGTCCATTGTCTGTCTTGAGATCCCATGGAATTCCCATGAACAAAATAGCTTGGCGAAGCGCCTGGACGCAGTGTTTAGCACTTTCCCCCATAAGAGGCACTGCATAGCACAGATGTGAAAAGGTGTCAATTGCCACATGAAGATATTTGAGGCTGCCAAATGCACTGACATGAGTGACATCTAATTGCCACCTTGAGTTTGGGCAGAGGCCACGGGGGTTAACACCCTGAGGCTGCAAAGGCCCAAGTGGCAACAATGGCGCGCAAGTCCGGCACGCGCGCACAAGGTGTTTGCAAGTTTCAATGGGTAAGTCGGGGAAGAGCTTCCGGATGGACCACGCGGAGAAGTGGAATTGGGAATGCAGGAGCTTTCAGCGCCAGAATCCAGGAGCCCATCGAGCCATTGCCCATCGATTTTAAGCTCTAATGAGGGTCTCTGGCGGCATGTGATGGGCATTGTCCACATTATGGCTTGGGAGTCTTCTTGAGGACCTCTTGCAGGTGGGGCTGAGGCCTGCCCCGCTGGGAGTTTAAAGGCTGCTGGTAATTTTGGATGGCACGGCAGTCACGAGCCCAGTGGTATCCTTTCCCACAGTGTGGACACGGTGTAGAAGGGCCTCTCGGTCTTCGCGGTGGCAGGGCGGAGTGGGGTGCTGGGCCTGGCTGAGGGCACTTGTGGACAAAATGGCCAGACTGACCGCATCGAAAGCAGACGGAAGTGGGAGTAGATGAAACGGCCATGGCAGAAGCAAAGGCAGGAGTGAGCGTTTTGACTTGCAGGTCAACGTCGCGGCAGGCAAGAACCCATTCATGGATAGCTTTGTCACGTATGGGAAGGACTACAGCCTGGAAGGGCACAAGGCATCCATCTATGATGAGCTCTTTGGCGAGTGCGAACTGAGCGTCTTCACTAGAAATTTTCCGCTGGCAAGCTTCCAGGATGCGGGCGACGAATGCTGGGAAAGTTTCATTAGAGTCTTGAAGCAGTTGCGTGAGCTTGGTGGGCTGCTTGGTGGAGACTAGAGAAAAGGACCGGTGGACGAGGAATTTTACCCGGTGCCAAAATCCTGGGTCAATGTGTAGATATGGACGAGGGTCCGCGTAGTTATTGATCCCCGTATATGCATCAGGTGGATCTAAGACGCCAGCTTGGGCATTCTCTACTACTTGCCGGTCAACAGCTGCTTGGTAGTGAGTGCGCCATTCAAGAAATTGACCTGGCGTTAAGATGGCACGGGCTAGGGAAATCCAATCATATGGGAGAACGAGTTGAGTTGTTAGCTCTTCAAGGAGCTGCGTCACATAAGGGCTGCCGACTCCATCCTCTTTAACAGCTTTGCGGAGGGTCCTAACCTCTTCTGCTGTGAAGGGCAGCCAAGTTTGAGGCTGTTGCGGCATAGGCTGCAGATTTAGTGGGTACAGTTGAGGGGTTTAAGGAGGCGTGGCACTGGAGGCAGCGGTTTGCGCAGGCGGGGTGCTACCACCATATGGAGGCGGCTGAGGATAAGCGGAATGCAGCTGAAAAAATGGCGGCCTAGCGGCATCTATCTGGCAACAAAATGGCGGCGGGGCCTTTCTGGGTGTTGGACAAGATGGCGGAGCAGCTACATCCGGTGAGGTATAAAATGGCATGGGAGTCACTTCCGTTTCCGGTTGTGAACAAAATGGCGCGGGGGGCGCTTCCGGTTTAGCGGAAGATGGTGACCATACAGTTTCCGGGGCGGAGCCGGATGCTGACAGGGCAGGAAGAGGTGGGTAAAGGTGGGAAGAAGCGCCTTTGTTCCCGCCGGCTGGCTCCGGGCCTGGTGAAGAAGAAGTCAGAAGTGCGCCATTTTGGGCAGAGGTGGAGGAAGAAGGCGGAAGTTCGCCATCTTTGGGAGCCGCAGGAGCGGTCTCTGTGTGTCGCGGGGAGCTCGGACGGGGGGGCTCACGCTCGAGGGCGGCCGCAAGTTGGTCAGACAGAGAGTCAGTGTCAGCGGACTCATTGGGATCACAGTCTAGAGGCTGTTTGGGAGAAGCCTCATGAATAGTCTCGGATGGGGCACTGAGGAGACAGGCGCAGATGGCGACGAGAACGGGTAAGAGGCCTGGTGGGAAGGAGCGTTTTTCATGCTCCATTGCAGAGGCGACTCGATCTATGAGTCGCGAGTACGTGTCCGGGCTCCAGAGTTGGCAAGTGGCGAGCCACGGATTAAAGGGGAGCAGAAGGTCCCAGTATTTTTGGAGCTGCCGCAAGGAGATGCGGACTCCATTGGCATCGAGCAGGGCAGCGAGGGCTCTGACTTGCGGCGCCTGACGCAATGACAAAGAGGCACCCATGACGGGATAGGGACGGGACGAGGGGGGGGTCCCTTGGGGCTCATCCGGGCGAGGGGTCCCTACCTGGAGAGGAGGATGATCACAGCAGCAGCAGCAGCAGAGAGGGGCCGGGGGAGGAGCTGCCACGTTGGGCGCCAGTTGTAGCTGAGCGAGAGGGTTTCGTCCTCGCTCAGGCCCAAGAGTCGGGGGGGCTTGCTCCTGCCGAACCACCGGTGGGGGGTGCCCCAAGAGGGAGCACCGGTTCTCCAGGCGTGGGGGACGCACGGTTGGGGAAAAACCACGGAGACCGCTTGAGCGCAAGAACAGGTCTGCTTTATTACGGAAGTACACTTAGCTATATAGGGTTGGGTAGAGGGAGGGGCATGATGAAGGGAGGGTTGGCTAAGGGGTGGCTGTGGACAGGCTGAAGCTGATGGATAGACCTGAGGTAAGCAGTTACTGGGGAAGAGGGCAGCTTGTAGGTTGGCAATATGGGCAGGACTGGCGGGAAGGGCGGCGGGGGCTGAAAGGGGAGGAGGGGCGGAGAAAGGCGGCAGCAAGATTGCAGAGTGGGTGTAGCTCAGTGTTGAGTGCTTGCTTTGCAAGTACAAGGTCCTGGGTTCAGTTTCCAGTACCTCCTAAGAAAAAAAAAGAAAAGAAAAATTTATAAGTTTAAATATTCACCATATTCTCTGTGATAAAATGCTCCCATCCACACTTAAATCTTCAGTAGGATATCTAAACTTTGGAACACATTAAATACTCTCAAGACACTACGTCCAGAGGGATTATGAAAAAAGTAAAGACTGCCTTTTAATATAGTAGCTGCTCAATAGTCAATGTTTTAATTGGATTGTTCTAACATTCTACAGAAAAGATACATCAAAAGACTCCAGTGTGGGGAAAGGGGCAAGATGTTGGCAGAATAAGGGCTCTAAGAGTCAGCTCGTCCCACAGGACAGTTATTAATCACCCAGACATATCCAAAGCACCTGTTTCTGGGGCCCATGAGACCAGAAGAGCATACTGCAATGTCCTTGGAAGAAGGGAAGGAGGCAAAGGCTGGTGGCCATCCTCAACTAATGGCACAAGCTGCCTCTGGAGCTATTCCATGTCAGGAGTTGAAAAATTTATTTCCCAAAATGGGGGAGAAAGAGATGGTCGGATACCAACTATAGCTACTGATTAGTAAAGTCAGCTGGCTAAAATATGATCCTAAAATCAGCTGAAGTTTGAACTTGTCTAAGTGAGAAAGTGACTGGTGTCCTCCATTGTAACTCCACCCCTGGCATGAGGGAAGTGGGGCTGATTGAAAATCACAGTGATGATAGGCTTCTTTTTTCTGTCTTTATTTATTTTTTTAATGTTACATAAAAAATATGAGGTCCCCATATACCCTCACCCCCACTCCTCCCCCATAAAAACAACCTCCTCCATCATCATGAGACATTCATTGCACTTGATGAATACATCTCTGAGCACCACTGCACCTCATGGACAATGGTCCACACCATAGCCCACACTCTCCCACAGTCCACCCAGTGGGCCATGGGGGGACATACAATGTCCAGTAACTGTCCCTGCAGCACCACCCAGGACAAGTCCAACCCCCCAAAATGCCCCCACATCACATCTCTTCCTCCCACTCCCTACCCCCAGCAGCCAGCATGGCCACTTTTGACAGGCTTCTTTTGACACAGTTCAGATTGCTGCTGTAGCCTGAACTCCAGTCCTGCTTCTGGCAGGGAAGAAACTCGGAGGACATGAGCCATCCTCTCTGGGCAACTGAAGCTGCTTTCAGCTCACATGGATTAGATGGTTGGACACATCTGTGTCTCCATCCCTGTCCCCAACAAGGAGGAGGCAGTATAGTGCTCTGCGAGCCTCTCTGGATAAATACATTCGCTTTTGGTCATCATGGATTAGATTAATGGGCACACCAGTGGCTCTATCCCTGCCCATGTCAGGGCAAGGGGAGGGGCAGAGCTCCCTCAGCCTCTCTGAGCAACTGCAGCTGCTTTAGGCCCACAGGGACTATATTACTTAGCACACTAGTGGCTCCATCCCTGCCCCTGACATGGAGGAGGAGTGGCAATGCTCCCTCAGCATCTCCAGACAACTGCAGTCACTTCCAGCCTGCATGGAGAAAATTATTGTGCACACCTCTGGCTTGATCTCCGCCACTGGCCGGGAGGAGAGGATCCAGTAATGTGTCAGTCGATCGGGCAAATGCGGTAATTTTGAGTTGCACAGCTTAGTTTGCTGCCCACCACTGCAGTTCCATTGCTGCTTCAGATAGGGAGGAAGGGGCTGGAGCTTCATCATTCTCTCCGAGAAACTACAGAGGGTCTTGCCTTGCTTGGCTCAGATACTGCACATGACCACGTCTTGATCCCTAGCCCTGGTGGGGGAGAATGTTGGGAAAAGTTTCCTCAGTTCAACGTGGGCAAGTTCTACCTCCACAGCTTACAGTACTAACTGTATCCTTGGCTCCAACTCCACAACCAGCGAAGAAAAAAGGGCAAGAAACAGAAGAGAAAGAGTTGGAAAAAGCAGAAGAAAATATTGGAGCTAGTCCTTGACTGGAGTTGGAAGCCCCATTTCCCAAAAAACAGAGGAGGAAGAGGACAGTCAGGCATGCACTTCACTACTGATTAGTAAATTCAGCTGGCTAAATGCCAATCCTAAAAGCAGCTAAAGTTTGAACTGTCCAAGTCAGAAAGAGTCTGGTACCCTCCATTTTACTCAGCCCCAGGATGAGGAGAAGCAGGCCTGATTGAAATACACAGTGATGGTAGGGACTACCTTCTTTCCATCCAGGTCGGAGCTATCTTAGGCTCCAGCCCTGCCTCTGGCCTGGAAGAAGCTGGGGGGATTTGCACCACCTCTTTGGGCAACTTTCTTTGCTTATGGCTTGCACGGACTAGATTTTGGGCACTTGTGACTTAATCCCCACCCCCACTTAGGATGGGGGTGGTGGTGCTTCCTCAGGCTCTCTGGGGAACTGCTGGTGCCTTCAGCCCATGTGTACTAGACTGTTGGACACATCTATGGTTCCATCCCTATCCTTGATGGTGTAGGAGGAAGGATAGTGTTCCCTAAGTCTCTGTAGGTAACTACAGTAGCTTTTGGCCCATATCGACTAGATAGTTGGGCAAACCTGTGGCTACATACCCAACCCCAAAAGAATTGAAAAGGGACCAGATTTTCCTCAACCTCTCTAGGCAACTGCAGCTGCTTTTGGTCCACATACACTTGAATGTTGGCTACATCTTGTGGCCCCATCCCTCAGCTTCTCCTGGTAACTGAAGTACCTTTTGGCCTGCATGGACAAGATTTTTGCACACACACATGCTTTATCCCTGCCCCTGGCCTAGTAGGAAGGGGGATGGTGCTTCATCAGGCTATTTGGGCAGCTGCAGTCAGTTTTGACCCACATAGCTTCATTTATTTTTTATTTTTTTGTAAAATACATGCTTTATTGAGTGTTACCTACTTATATTGATTTACAATCAATGTAAAAACACAGAAGTCACTTAATGAATTATGAAAACACTATGTTGATTACTTCTGAAAACAATGCAATATACATAAATTTCTGCATGCTATGTACTTTAAAAATATATATATATTTTATTTTTTAAAAGATACTTAGAGTACACAAAATGTTACATGCAAAAACATAAAGGATTCCCATATGCCCCACTCCCAACACCTCCCACCCTTCCCCACTTTAACAACTTCTTTCATTAGTGTGGTACATTCATTGCAATTAATGAACTCATTTGGAACATTATCACTGAGAATGGATTAGTGACAAACCTTATCAAAGAGGGGCTGTAGCCAATAAAACAGAAATCCTTAGACTAAAGAGAGAAACAGATTTCAGAAAAAAATACATCTAGTATATCAGATGCCAAGACGCTAAGAAAAAAAAAAAAAACAGCAAAAAACAGAAATATATGGCCCAGTCAAAGGAACAGGCTAAGCCTCCAGATAACATAAAGAAGTTGAGACACAAATGATAGATATTCTAACAAATCTTAATAAATTCAATGAAATTGCTAAATATATTAATGATATTTAGAGTATACTGGATGAGCCCAAGGAAAAATTTGAAAGCATACATAGAAAAAAAGCAGATCTAATGGGAATGAAATTGACAATAAGTGAAATGGAAAACACACTGCAGACATGTAACAACAAATTTGAAGAGACAGAAGAAAGGATCAGTGAACTTAAAGACATGGCCTCTGAAAGCAAGCATACAAAAGTAGAAAAGAATGGAAACAATTTCAACTGGGCTTCAGGGAAATAATGATGGCAAGAGACATATGAACATATGCATTATGGGTGTCTCAGAAGAAGAAGAGAAGGGAAGAGGAAAAGAAGATATATTTGAGGAAATAATGGTAGAAAAATTCACAACTCTATTGAAGAACACAGATATCCATGACCAATATACTTTGATCTGAATAAATCCAAATCTGAGTCACATACTAATTTGAATGTCAAATACCAAAGGTAGAGAATCCTGATAGCAGAAAGTGAAAAGCTATGCATCACGTACAAGGCTTGACCAATAAAATTAAGTACTGATTTCTCATCAAAAGCCATGCAGGCAAGAAAATAGAAGTATGAAATATTTAAGATAATGAAAGAGAAAATCTGCCAGCCAAGAGTCTTATATCTGGCAAGATTGTCTTTAAAAAATGAGGACAAGATTAGAACATCCACAGATAAATAGAAACTGAGTTTATAACCAAGAAACCATCTTTTCAGGAAATACTAAAGGGAGTGATACTACCTGAAAAGAAAAGACAGGAGAAAGTGACTTGGAAGAGAGTCTAGAAATTAAGGTTATATCACTTATAGTAACTAAAAGTGTAAAAGGAGAGGTTAAAATAAGATACAACAGAAAAAAAACCTAAAGGTCAAAATGGGTGAAGTAAGAACTGACTTTACAATAATAATACTGAACATTAATGGATTAAACTCCTCAGTCCAAAGATGCAGACTGGCTGAATGGATATGAAAATATGAATCATCTACATGGTGTCTACAAGAGTCTCAACTTTGGCCCAAGGACACAAATAGATTCAAAGTGAAGGGCTTGAAAAATATACTTAATGCATGTGTAACCAAAAAAAGTGGGAGCAGCTATATTTATATCAAATGAAATGACTTTAAAAGCAAAGCTGTTGTTAGTGACAAGGGAGAACATTGTATATTAATAAAAAGCAACTCATCAGTGTGTTAGTCAGTTAAAGGGGTGCTGATGCAAGTACCAGAAATTTGTTCATTTTTATAAAGGGTAATTATTTGGGGTAGAACCTTATAGTTACAAGGCCCCAAGGTGTCCAACTCAAGGTACAATATGAGCTACTTCTTCACCAAAATCTGTTGCCACATGTTGAAACAAAATGGTGGGTAATATCTGTGAGACTTCAGTCTTACTCTTTCCCCTTAAGGCTCCATCAACCCAGCTTCTTTTGATCTCAGCTGTAGGTTGGAAGGTTCATTTCTTTCTGGGTTCTGCTATTCTCTTAATGAAGTCAGCTGTAAACTATCAGGCAAATGGATCTGTGTCTATGGAGCTCTCTCTATTTCTCTGTGTAACTTCTCCATGTATCTACTTTTCTATATCTCCTTGACTGAGTGTCCATATATGTAGCCCACAAAGTGGATGGGGACTCAAACTGAGTTGTCCTAATAGTCAACTCAATGCCCTAATCTTAACATAATTTAATCAAAGCCACCTCTACCTGACTCTAATATAATCAAAGGGTATCTCAGCCAGAGGAACAGGCCAGTTTACAAACATAATCTGATTTTTTGGAATTCATAAATAAACTCAAACTGCCTCAACCAGGAAAAAAATCACAATCATGTATATGCACCTAACCAGTATAAACCAAAGTATATGAGGCACACAATGGCAAAAGTGATGGGAGAAATAGACGCCTCTACAAAAATAGTTGGAGGCTTCAATACAGCATTCTCATCATTGGATAGAACATCTGAGAAGAGGACCAATTAAGAAACAGTGATCTTGAATAAGATTATAAATTAACTAAACCTAATATAGACAGAACATTGCACCCCTAAACAGCATGATATACATTCTTCTCAGGAGCTCATTGACCTTTCCCCAAGATTGACCATATGTTGGGCCAGAAAATGGATCTCAATAGATTTAAAAAGATGGAAATTATCCAAAGCACTTTATTTGATCATAGTGGAATGAAGCTGGAAACCCACAATGGACAGATAAAGGGAAAACTCACATATATGGAGGTTAAACAACAACTCTTAAAGGATCAGAGGGTCAAAGAAGTAATTACAAGAGAAATCAGTAAATATCTTAAGACAAATGAAAATGAGAACACAGCATATCAAAACATATGGGATGGGGAAATGGACTTGGTCCATTGGTTAGGGCGTCGGTCTACCACATGGGAGGTCCACAGTTCAAACCCTGGGCTTCCTTGACCCATGTGGAGCTGGCCCACGTGCAGTGCTGATGCGTGCAAGGAGAGCCCTGCTATGCAGGGGTGTCCCCGCGTATGGGAGCCCCATGTGCAAGGAGTACGCCCCATAAGGAGAGCTGCCCAGTGCAAAAGTTCAGCCTGCCCAGGAATGGCACTGCACACATGGAGAGCTGACACAGCAAGATGATGTAACAAAAAGAGATACAGATTCCTGTGCCACTGACAACAGAAGCAGACAAAGAAAAACATGCAGCAAATAGACACAGAGAACAGACAACTGGGGTGGGGGGGAAGGGGAGAGAAATAAATAAAAAATCTTTAAAAACAAAAGCAAAAACAAAAACATATGGGCTGGAGCTAAAGCAACGTTGAGAAGGAAATTAATAGCCATAAACGCCAAGTTTAGAAAAGAAGACAGAGCTAAAACGAAAGACCTAACTGCACACCTGAGGCAACTAGAAAAAGAACAGCAAAGCTTTTCCCATGCAAGCAGAAGGGATGAAATAACAAAGATCAATGGAGAAAAAAAACGAGATGAAGAGCAAAAAAAAAAGAGAGTGAGAACTAAAAATAATAAAAGTTGGTTATTAAAGAAGATCAACAAAATTAACAAATCCTTAGCTAGACTGACAAAAAAAAGATAAAGGATGCAAGTAAAATGAGAAATGAAAGTGGGACATTACTACTGAAACCACAGAAATAAAAGAGATCATAACAAATACTATGAACAACTATATGCGAACAAACTAGACAATGTAGATGAAAAGGAAACATTCCTAGACAGATAAAAATGACCTACACTGACCCTAGAAGAAACAGATGGCCTCTACAAATAACAAGTAAAGACATTGGATCAGTCCTTAAAAACCTCTTCAAAATGAAGATTCATGGAACAGAAGACTTCACAGGTCAATTCTGCCAAGCATTTGAAGAAGATTTAATGCCAATTTTACTCAAACTCTTCCAAAAATTGAACAGGAAGGTATGCTACCAAGCTTACTCTATGAAACCAACATCACCCTAATAACAAAGCTAGATATTATGGAGCAAAGTTATTACTGTCCGATTTCCCTAATTAATATAGATGCAAAAATCCTCACCAAAATACTGACTAATCAAATCCAACAACACAGTAAAAGAATTATTCATCATGGTAAATTTGGTTTTATCCTAAGCATGTAAGGGCGGTTCAACACAAGCAAATCAATCAGTATAATATATCTCATTAACAAATCAAAGAAAAACATCAAATGATCATCTCATTTATGAAGAAAAGTCATTTGACAAAATCCAGGATCTTTTCTTTATAAAAAATATTCCAAAAGTCAAGAATTGAAGAAAACTTTTTCCACATGATATAGCACATACATGAAAAATGCACAGCTAACATTGTATTCCGTGGTGAAAAAGTGAAATCTTTCCTGTTGAGATTAGGGACAAACTGTCACCACTGATATTCAATATAGTGCAAGACCAACTAGGCAAGAAAAAGGTATAAAAGGCATCCAAATCAGAAAAGAAGTAAAACTCTTTCTAGTTACAGATGATTTGATCCTATACCTAGAAAGTCAAGAAAAATCGACAATAAAGATACTAGAATTAACAAACAATTTTAGTAGAGTTTGCATATTAATACAAGATTAATAAGCAAAATTCTGCAGTGTTTCTGTACACTAGTAATAAGCAACCTGAGGAAGAAATCAGGAAAATAATGCATTTACTATTGTAGAAGTCGAGAGAGGTTCAATTATTTGCATGTAGAAAGGCAAAGACTCAGGAATAATTTTGGTAAGGAAAAAAAGATTTATTTATGGCCAGCTATTTAGTTACTAACATTTGACTGTATTACAAATGTAATATTTGCTTGATTTTTTTAGAAAGAAAGGATAAAAAAACGTTTCCCAAATTCAGAAGTGTTTCAAGTCAGAACTGAAATCACCCCTCCTCATTTCCACTCCCAAGTGTAACCACCTTTAAGAGATTGGTGTGTACTCATGCCCTGATGTTATAATATGAAAATCATTTAAATAAATAAATAAAGATTCATAACTGTTGGAGAAAATACGGTGCTCACTGGGACATGGAGACTGATTGACCATAAGCAACAGAGGGGGTCTGAAGAATAGACTTTAGCCCACTCCTGAAAAGGGGGAATTTGAATTTATACAGTACTTCTTAGGTGGGAAATGATAGTTAGTGGGAGGGGGTTGAGGTTCTGAGTAAGGTGCAGGGACCAATAGGAAGCTTGGGCAGTGAGAAAATTTTCCTGATAATAATTAGGGGGTTTATGTTCTCTTGGAGTGCTGCAGGAGCAAATGTTTCTTTTTTTTTTTTTTAGAGATTTATTTTATTTATTTCTCTCCCTTTCCCCCCCGCCCCAGTTGTCTGTTCTTTGTGTCTATTTGCTTCCTGTTCTTCTTTTTGTCCACTTCTGTTGTTGTCAGCGGCATGGGGAACTGTGTTTCTTTTTGTTGCCTTATCTTGCTGTGTCAGCTCTCCACATGTGCGGTGCCATTCCTGGGGAGGCAGCACTTTCTTTCATGCTGGGCAGCTCTCCTTATGGGGTGCATTTCTTGCGTGTGGGGCTCCCCTTTCTTGCATCAGCACTGCACGTGGGCCAGCTCCACATGGGTCAAGGAGGCCCAGGGTTTGAACCAGGAACCTCAGATGTGGTAGAGGGGTGCCCTATCCACTGGGCCAAGTCCGCTTCCCCAAATGTTTCTTTTGATATGTAGGGTTTTAAAGGGTTTCTTTATTTCCTCCAATATGTAAATATGAAGGTTTCTGTCTCCTTCTGATATGCAGGTAGAGGTAGTAAAGATCTCCATCTCCCTCTGGTGTGCAGATGGTGAAGATCTCTATCTCCCTTTACTCCTGTCTCTATGGGGTTCCTTTGTTTAACTTGTGGGAAAGTGCCTGTGCTATCAGACATGGGGCAGGGGTCTTATCTTTTTCCCAAGGCATATCAGGGGAAACTGAAATACAGCTTGTTAACTATTGCAAACCTCTAACAATAACAAAACAGTGTTAAAGGAAATCCATGGCTTTTTCAACAACCATAGGGCAGCCTAAATGACAGGTTGCCTGCCCTTAACTTCACCAAATTTCAGAGTTCATTTCCCTGCCCCAATGAGGGTCTTCACAAACTCAGGACCTCAACCACACCCTCAGATCATATGCTGTCTGACTGTCTCCCAGATTTGGGCTCAGTTCCTGAAACAACCCTTTGTTTTCATGTGCTCCTTTGCTGTCTTGCTGGAGGTGGGTGGGAATTTTCAGGGCAAAGGCAAGAAGGACAAGGAGTCTCCAGCAGTGTTTTGTCTCAGCCAGGCAGCTGTTTTTTTTGCATTTGAGGTCAACACAGGAAATCTCACTAAACCCAGCAGCTTTCAACTGGTGGTGAGCGCTTTGGGGGAGGGGTTAATCCATTGCCACAACTTCCCCACTTTGTGGACCATGAAGAGTGAAGAGTTTCCACCTCTACCCCAGGTGGGATGCAAGCCAAAGCCTTGCTCTATGAAACTGCTGCCCTTCTCTGGATTCCTTCCTTTTTTTTACTTTTTCATTCAGAGATTGATGGATATTCTGCCACCCAGAGAACCAAGTGAAAGCCTTTTTTCCTGCCCTGATTCTAAGAAGAGACACAGATTCCTTAAGTGATCATTGTGCCAGGAAACCAAAATCCACAGAGGCTAAACAGTTTTTCAAGGTGAACCAGCATGGCACTGGATATATTCTCAGACTCAGTGCTCTCTTGCTGCAAATCCTTTGCTCTCATGCTGAAAACAGACTTCTGAGCTCATCTTAATTTGGAGGCCAGTTCTACCTGCAAACCTCCCAACACTTCTAGACCACCTGTCCCTGCCCTGGCCCCACCTACCCTTCATTGGACCTTTCCAATTTCAATCCCCCCAAAATCAAGCCCTGTATACTTCAATTCCTTTCTCAGCTAGAGCCCAGGACCATCTTGAACTGTTTGGTTGCTGATTGCTTCTGTTTTTTTTCTACTTTTGCCCCTGCTATAGGCTCTGAGGATGCTATAGGCTCATCACACTACGTCATGGCCTGTGGACTCGGCAAAGGATTTTGATTTCCCAAGCTTGAAAATTAGTGTCTCGAGGTGTCCAGTCAGGCTCTTGCAGTTCCTAGAAGGCCACAGCTTTCTCTTTTCTCTTGGGACCCAAATCCTGGCTCCTTCAAGGTTGGCTGCACCCTTGCATAGGGTTAGGGAGGATCATATGCCCACTTCATGTGCTCAAAGGTTATTTGTACCTAGAAGTATCCCATTATGATTTCAGGACCGATATCCACATACATGGTCACACATGGTCAGTTTCAAAGGGAACTTTAACTTCATGATCAAATGTATATCCTTCCTGGAAGAAAATTTTCATTCTACCACCAAACTCAGACCATACGCCAAAATTTAAATTGTAAATTTTATCTCCAAATAAGAGGTAAGATTTTGTATTTCATACAAGTACCAGCAGCATGGTGTACCTGCTGTGCTCCTGAAGATTTCAGTTCATTTTTTAAAATAACAGCTTTATTAAGATGTAAGTCAAATAGCATACAATAAACATTTTTATTGTATTCACAAAGTTGTGCAATCACCACCATCTAATCCCATAATATTTTCATCTCAGAAACAAGAAACTCTGTAGCCATTAGCAGTCACTCCCTACACTTCCCATTCCCCACTTCTCTCCAGAACCTGAGAACCATGAACTGACTTTCTTTCTCTATGGATATTACTATTCTGGATAGTTCACATAAATGAGATTATATCGTATGTGACTATTAATATCTGACCTTTTTACTTAGTATGGTAGTTTGAGTCTTTTTGTGGATACCAGAAAATTATGCTCTTGTACAGGTCCATTCCGATGGGGGTGCTCTGATTAGATTAGATTCAGTTAAGGGACATTTCATAGGACTATTCAGTAAGGCATTGCCCAGAAGGGGGTCTTTTCTTTTCTTTTTTCTTTTTGATTGTCTTTTTATAATTTATCTTTATTTTTTTTAACAAATCAATTTTATTGATACATATTAATAAAACATAAATCCATCCAAATTATATAACCAGTGTTATTCAGTATAATCATAGTTGTGCATTCATCACTTCAATAATTTTTAGAGCATTTTCACTTTTTCAATAATAATAATACTAAAAAACAAACAAATAAAAAATACCTCACCACTTCTCAATCCCTCTATGCTTCCCCTGCTGTACATAGCTGCTATTCTGTTTCCATCTCTCTGGTTTATTTGTATTTATATTTTGTAAAAACAGTCTTATACATGCAATGTCACCCCATATTCGTATTTTACATGAGGTTTCACTATATTATACAGTCCTATGTTACATTTTTAATCTTTCCTTTTAGTAATATCCATGAAATTAGACTTTCCCTTTCAACCACTGTCATATCCACATAATAGCTCTGCTACTTACAAACACCATGACATGTTTTAAACATATTTATTCAGTTCCAAAGATTTACAAACAATCTTTTTACCAGTATTTACTGGTAATATTTACCAAATATTAACCACCAGCTTTCTATTCTCAACCTTCCTTCAAATTTCTTGTGACCTATATTCTAATTAACTCTGTGAGTTTACACAATATATTTAGATCATAATAGTGCAATCATACAGTATGTGTTCTTTTGTGTCTGCCTTGTCTCACTTAACATATGGTCCTCCAGGTTCATCCATGTTGTCATATGTTTCACGACTCCATTTGTGCAGATGTCTTTTCATGTCACTGCTCTCACTTCTTCTGGGTATGGAAATGGTATTACTGGGTCACATGACAAGTCGATATTCAACTTCCTTAAGAACTGCCAAACAGTCCTCCACAGTAGCTGTGCCATTCTACATTCCCACCAATAGTGAATAAGCATTCCTATCTCTCCACATCCTATCCAACAATTATAATTTTCTGACTTTTAAATAGTAGCCATTCTAAAAGATGTGAAATGATATTTCATTGTAGTTTTTATTTGCATTTCTCTAATCATTAGTGATGTTGAGCATTTTTACATGTGTTTCTTCACCATTTGTATTTCATTTTTGGACAATTGTCTTTCAAGTGTTTTGCCCATTTTGTAATTGGATAGTTTGTCTTTTTATTGTTGAGTTGTAGTATCTCTTTATATATCATGGATGTTAACCCTTGTCAGATACGTGATTTTCCAAATATTTTCTCGCATTGAGTTGCCTACCTTCTCAAATTTATTTTATATTTAAAAAACATTTATTGAAGTATATCACTCATACATAAACATACATAAAAAAGTGTGTAATAATAGCTGTGAGCTTACAAAACAAACATGTATAACATCATATAGGACTCACATAACTCATCCTACCACCAATAACTTCCATTGTTGTTAAACCTTTTTAACTCATGATAAAAGAGCATTGTCAAAATATTGCTACTGAAGTATTTTCCCCCAACCAATCCTATTATTATCTTTATATCATTTATTTATGAACATACATAAACAAGTGTATAGTAAAAGTTGTGAACTTACAAAGCAAACATGCATAACTTCATACAGGGGTCCCATACATCAACCTTCCACCAAACCTTGCATTGTCATGAGATGTTTGTTACAAATTATGAAAGAATATTGTTAAAATCTTACTACTAATCATAGTCCTTATCTTACATTTGGTGTGTTTTCCCCCAACCCACCCTATTATTATTTTTTAAATATATTTTTATGACAGAAGCTGTAAACTTATAAAACAATCATGCACATGTGCAGAATTCCCAAACAACATCTCTCCATCAACCAACCACATTGTGGTGTGTCATTTTCTACAGTTAAAATAATATCATCTGATGGTTACCATGTTCGTAGTGTACATTTGTCTCACATTTTCCATACTGCCTCAGTATCAACACAGTACATCTTTCGCATAGATGCAAAAATATTATATTATTACTACTAACCACAGTCCACAGACCCCTCCAGCTGTATTTTTCCCATGCTTCTCTACATTCACAACACCCTCCAATAGTGATATACATTTGCTCCAGCTAACACTTGCATCTGTACCATCAACCACACTTCTCATCCACCTTTTGGTTTACTGTGCTATCCAGTTCCTAGATTTTTCTCTAGGATTCTGTCAATTTGCATTTACATAACTAGACTACCATTTTCAGTCACATCCTCATTTATAAACTAGCTGTTACTCACTGTTTGTTACCATCCACTCTATACATTTCCACACTTTTAGAGTAAAGCTAATTAAAATTTCTACATAGAGTAAACATCAGTAGTCCACTCAGTCCTCCTCTTATCTCCTTTAAGAATCCACTGCCTACCACCAGGTCTTGAAGATATTTCCTACAATTTCTTCTAGAAGTTTTATGGTTCTTGCTTTTAGTTTTAGTTTTGATACATTTTGAGTTAATTTTTGGTCAGGTGTGAACTAGGGGTCCTTTTTCCTTCTTTCAGCTATGGATATCCAATTCTTTCAGCACCATCTGTTGAATGGATTGTTCTGCCTGAGCTGTGTGAGTTTGACAGGCTAGTCAAAAATCACTTGACTATACATGTCAGGGCCTGTTTCTGAACAATATATTTGATTCCATTGGTCTATTTTGTCTGTCTTTAGACAGGTATGATGATGTTTTTACCACTATAGGTAGGTATTATGATTTAAAGTCTGGAGATGCGGGTTCACTTTTCCTTTTTATGATGTTTCTGGCTATTCAGGACCACTACCCTTCCAAATAAACTTAATAATCAGGTTTTCAATGTTTTCTTTAATGCTGGTAGAATTTTTGTCAGGATTGCATTACATCTATATATCAATTTGAGCAGAATCTACCTCTTAATGATATTTAGTCTTGCAATCCATGAGGATGGTATGTTCTTCCAGTTGTTTAGGGCTTTTTTGATTTGTTTTAACATTAGTGTTGCAGTTTTCTGAATACAAGTGCTTTACATCCTTGGTTAAATTTAATCCTTACTACTTGAGTTTTATCTGTCATATTTTATTTTCACCACTGCTGACATTTTTAGTTACTTTTATTGATATAATCTTAATTTCTAGACTCTTTCCTAGGCCCCTCTCTTCTGTCTTTTCAGGCTCTAACACAACCTTTAATATTTCCTGAAAATCTGGTCTCTTGCTTAGAAATTCTCTCATCTGTTTATCTGTGAGTGTTCTAATTTTGCCCTCATTTTTCAAAGACAATCTTGCTGGATATAAGATTCTTGACTGGAAGTTTTTCTCTCGTAGTATCTTAAATATATCAGACCACTGTCCTCTTGCCTCCATGGCTTCTCGTGAGAAATCAGCACTTAATCTTGTTGGATATCCCTTATGTTATGCATTGCTTTTCTCTTGCTGCTCTCAGAATTCTCTCTTTGTCTTTGTCTTTTGACATTCCGATGAGTATATGTCTCAGAGTTGGTCTATTTGGATTTTTTCAGATGGGAGTGCATTTTGCTTCTTGGACAGGGATGTCTATGTCCTTCAATAGGATTGGGAAATGTTCTACCATTATTTCTTCAAATATTCCTTCTGACCCTTTTACCCTTCTCTTCTTCTGGGACACCCATGACACATATGTCTGTACACATTTTGCTGTCATTTAGTTCCTTGAGACCTTGTTCAAATGTTTACATTCTTTTTGCTAGCTGTTCTTTTGTATGTTCACTTTCAGAGGCCATTTCTTCAAGCTCACGAATCCTTTCTTCTGCCTCCTCAAATCTGCTATTATATGATTCCAATGTTTTAAAAATTTCATTTATTGCACCTTTCATTCCCATAAGATCTGCTATTTTTCTATGTATGCTTTCAAATTCTTCTTTGTGCTCATCCAATGTCTTCTTTATAGTCTTTTTTTTAAAAGATTTATTTATTTATTTAATTCCCCCCCCTCCCCTGGTTGTCTGTTCTCTGTGTCTACTTGCTGCGTCTTGTTTCTTTGTCTGCTTCTGCTGTCATCAGCGGCAGGGGAAGTGTGGGCGGCGCCATTCCTGGGCAGGCTGCACTTTCTTTCATGTTGGGCGGCTCTCCTTACCGAGGGCACTCCTTGAGCGTGGGGCTCCCTTACATGGGGGACACCCCTGCGTGTCAGGGCACTCCTTGTGCGCATCAGCACCGTGCATGGGCCAGCTCCACACGGGTCAAGGAGGCCTGGGGTTTGAACCACGGACCTCCCATGTGGTAGACGGACCCCCTAACCACTGGGCCAAGTCTGTTTCCCCTTTATATTCTTAATCTCTTTAGACAGCTCATTGAATTTATTAAGGAGATTTATGTGAACCTCTATGATTAGTTGTCTCAGCTCCTTTATGTCATATGGAGATTTATCTGTTTCCTTTAACTGGGCCATATTTTCCTTTTTCTTGGTGTGGATTGTAATTTTTTTTTTTTGGCATCTGGCTTACTAGAGTATTTTTTCTGGGTGCAGATTTTCTCATTAGTTTAGGGCTTCCTATCCTTTCACCCTTGCTGGGTGTGTAGTAGGAGCCAAGCACGTAGTTGGTGCTGTAAGCTGTGGAGCCTCAAGCTGCCCTCATTGTGTCAGGGTCCAATGAAGCTTCTTCCAACTTTCTCCCTTTTCAAGGGTAGGGACATAGTCACATCTGTGTGGAATAATCCACATTCAGGCTTAGACTGTAGTTGCCCAGAGAGACTGATGAAGCTTCACATCCCTTTCTCCCCTGCCTGGGGCAGGGATTGAGCTGCAGATGTGGGCAGCAATCTATGCAGTGCAGGTCCAAGATGCCCACAGTTGCCCTGGTAGACTTCTGATTTTTAGTCTATGCCAGGCAAAGTTACCTGCATTTACCTGTATAGTCTGGTTCAGGACTCCACAGCCTCTCTCTGCCTGTGGTGGGGCTGAAGCCTAAGCTAGGGCTGCAGACTGATCTGCGTGAAAGAAACTGGTTCCTGTGGACACTGAGAGTTTCAGTCAGCTTGGCTTCCCCTGAGGCTGGAGGCGAAGTCAAAATGGCAGCTACTGGCCTATTTCTGACTTGGGCTGGTTCACACCCCAGCTGTTCCCAGGGTTATATCTTAGACAGCCAAGTCTGCCAATCAGTAGCCACAATTGCCAGACAACCGTCTCCTCCTTCCTTGTTTCTGGGAAATGGAGCTTCCAATTCCAGCCACAGAATAGCTCCTGGGGTGGCTTATGCTGCCAGATTAGGATAATCACTGGCCTCTGTGGCTTGGCAGGCAATTTCCCAGAGAGGCTGGCCCAGGTCCCCACAGCTTCCTGCCTGCTGGTGTTGGCACTGAGGCCTAGGCTAGAGCTGCAATATGATCTGGATGCAAAGAAGCCAGTCCCCACCAGCACTGGGATTTTCAGTCTGCCCCGCTTCCCCTCGTGTCATGTGCAGAGTTAAGATGGCAGCTCCTGGCCTTTTTCTGACTTGGACAGGATCAAGCTTTAGCTGTTCTCAGGATTATACTGCAACCCACTGAATTTACTCATCAGTAGCTGAAATTGGAGCCCAATCCTCTCTTCCTCCCCCATTTTGGGGAAGTGGAGCTTTCAATTCCAGCTGCAGAACAACTCCTGAGGTGGCTTGTACCTCCAGTGGAAGATGAGCACTGGCCTCCAGGGTGTGGAGCACTCCACTTATGATTCTTCTCCTCTTTCCACTCGTTCAGGGATGTTGCGGGATGTCCTTCTGGTCTCCTGAAACCCCCAAACTGGTGCTTCAGGTAGCTCCAGAGAGCTCTGTGTGTTTGATAACTGCCCTATAGCAGGAGCTGTCTCTAGGACCTCCTTATTCCACTGCCATCTTGCGGGTTCTCCCCCTGCTTAACCTTTTGACAAAGTCCTTTGAGTTGCAAAAGTGTTTAAGTATATGCAGTCCCATTTATCTACTTTTTATTTTGTTGCTTGTGCTTTGGGAGAAAGGTTTAAGTAACTACCAACTACCACAAGATCTTAAAGGTGTTTTCCTACATTTTCTCTAGTTTTATGGTTATCATTTTTATATTTAGGTCCTTGATCCATTTTAAATTAATTTTTGTAGAAAGTGTGAGATAGGGGTCCTCTTTCTTTCTTTTAATTATATCTATCCGGTTCTCCCAGCACAATATGTTGAATAGATTGTACTGGCCCAGCTGAGAGGGCTTGACTGCCCTTTCAGAAATCACATTACTGTATTTCTGGTTCTCCATTCAGTTCCATTGGTCAATCTGTCTGTTTTTATGCCAGTACCATATTTTACCACTGTAGTTAAGTAATATGCTTTAAGGTCAGGAAGGGGTAGCCCTCCAAATTTGTTCTTCTTTTATAAGACATTTTTGGCTATTCAGGGCCCCTTACCCTTTCAAATAAATTTGATTATGGTTTTTCCAATTTTTCAAAAAGCATGTTGGGATTTTTTATTGGGATTGCATTGAGTCTGTAAATCAGATTAGGTATAATTGACAACTTAATAATTAGTCTTCTAAGACATGAACATGGAATATCCTTCCACTTATTTAAGTTTTCTTTGGTTTCTTTTAGCAATATTTTGTAGTATTCTGAATACAGGTCTTTTGTGTCCTTGGTTAAGTTTACTCCTAAATATTTGACTATTTTAGTAGCTATTATATTTTGTTTTGTTTTTCTTATTTCTCCCCCCTTCCTCCCAGTTGTCTGCTGTCTGTGTCCATTCATTGTGTGCTCTTCTGTGTCTGTTGTATTCTCGTTAGGTGGCTTTGGGAACCCATCCTGGGACTTTCTGGAGTGGGAGAGAGGTGATCATGTTCTTGCTCCACCTCAGCTCCCTAGTTCTCTGTGTCTCATATTGTCTCTTCTCTGTGTTTCTCTTCTGTTGCATCATCTTGCTGTTTCAGCTCTCTGTATGGGTGGCACCACTCCTGGGCAGTCTGCTCTCCTGCATGGGGCTACACTTGTGTGAGGGCTACTCCTTGCATGGGGGGCACCCCTGTGTGGAGTGACACTCCTTATGCACAACAGCTCTCCACATGGGCCAGCTTGCTATATGGACCAGGAGGCCCTCGGTGTCAAACCCTGGACCTCCTATATGCTAGGTGGAAGCTCTATCTGTTGAGACATATCTGCTTCCCAGTAACTATTATAAATGGATTTTTTTCTGATTTCCTCATCTGTTTGGACATCAAGCATATAGAAATGTTATTGATTTTTGCCTATCAATCTTGTCTCTCACCACTTTGCTGAACTTGTCTATTAGTTCTAGTAGCTTTGTTGTGGATTTTTCAGGATTTTCTAGATGTAGGATCATATACATCAGCAAATAGTGAAAGTTTTACCTCTTTCTCTTCTATTTGGGTGCCTTTTATTTCATTATCTGTCCTAATATTCTAGCTAGAACTTCTAGCACGATATTGAATAACAGTAGTGACAGTGGACATCCTCGTCTTTTTCCTCATTCAGCGTGAAAGCTTTCAGTCTTTAACTATTGAATATAAGGCTAGCTATAGGTTTTTCACATAAGCACTCTATCATATAGAGAAATTTTCCTTCCATTCCTATCTTTTGGAGTGTTTTTATCATGAAAGGGTGCTATATTTCTCATATGCACTTTCTGAATTCATGTCTTCATTCAAAATTTCCTGAGATTGTATTCCAGTTTTTCAATTCTCATCTCTTTCTGTTCTCCCATCTTTTCCAGTTCAGATGGTCTGTCTTCAAAATCACTCATTCAGTCTTCAAGCAATTCAAATCTGCTCTTATGTACCTCCAATGTATTTTTAATCTCATCCATCATGACTCTCATTCCCTTAAGATCTGTAATGTTTCTTTGCTGACTCTCAAATGGCTTTTTCTTGCTCACTCCATGTCTTCTTTTATTTTTCCCCTCCCTGAGGTGGATTCCTCATCTATTTCACTCCTTGTTTATTGTGTGTGTTTTTTGCTCATTGTGTTACCTCATTGCTTGTTTTTGGTTTTGTTTTTTTTTTTTTTTTGCTCATTGACATCTCATTGTCTGTTTTTTCTTTAGGAAACACCTGGAACCAAACTTAGGAACTTCCAGGTGGGAGGCTGTTACTCACCTGCTTGAGACACATATGCTCCATGCTTGTCTGTTTTTACTTGTTATCTGTTCATTGTTTGCTCATTGTCTTGTGCATTGTTTTTGCTCATTGTTTCTATGCTCTTTGTCGGCTTCTTGTCTGCTCATTGTTTTTGCTCAATGTCTGCTCATTATTGTTTGTCTTCTTTAGAAAGAATGAGGAACTGAAGCTGGGAGTTCCCCTGTGGGAGATGGTTGCTCAACTGCTTAAATTTCATCTACTCCCCAGTGTCTTCATTTTTTTTCCTTTTCTCATTTTTTAGGCAGTAGTTTCTTATTAATACATTTTTTATTTTTAAATTGTCCTTAAAAAGATACATAGATCACAAAAAATGTTACATTAAAAAATATGAGTATTCCATATACCCCACTCCCCACAGCCCCAATCCTCCTACATCAACAACCCCTTTCATAATTGTGGCACATTCATTGCATTTGGTAAATATGTTTTGGAGCACTGCTGCACCACATGGATTATAGTTTACATTGTAGTTTACACTCTCCCCCAGTACATTCAGTGGGTTATGGCAGGATATATAATGCTCAGGATCTGTTGCTGTAATATCATTTAGGACAACCAAATCCCATAAATGCCCCCACATCACATCTTTTCTTCCCTCTCCCTGCCCTCAGCAACTACCATTGCCACTGTCTCCGTATCATGATACAATTTCTTCCATAGCTAGAGTCATATTAGTTCTATAGGAGAATATCAGTAAGTCCACTCCAATCCATATTTTCTTCCTCCATTGTGTGGACCCTGGTATGGTGATGTCCACTCCACCTATAAATCAATTGGGAGCTTAGATCCCACATGATGGATATATGTGATTCTCCTGCTTGCAGTTGTAGGCACTCTTGGTTCCCTGGTGGGGTGGTTGACTATCTTCACTTTCCTGTTAGCTGACCTGGGTTAGTTCAATGAACCAGAGAGTAGGAATTGCAAATCTGCTGAGACTCAGGGCCCAACTGGCACATAACCAGTCCAGAGATTCATGTCTCCTGAATATACACCAATCCCAGCACTGACCATAGGTTCTGTAAAAGTGACAGAAGAGGCATGTGTAGAAAGGTTACATCTGAGTCCAACTCCATCACACTCAGGAGCACAAATTCCAAAGTAGGGCACACTGGCAAAGCACTGAACTCCAGAGCCATTGGCCATGATCATAGAACCTGTGTGTCTCTGTAGCTCCCAGGAGAAACAGTACCTGGGGTTGTATCTACTCTTGCTGTCTCTGGGATCCAGTAGAGACATGTGTAAGCACAACTCCTCTAATGGCCTCCGAACTCATTTTGAAGTCTCTTAGCCATATGAACTCATTTTTCTTTACCATTTCTCACTTTTTTTCAAGGTCTTTTTCTTCTTGCATCACCAGCTGGTGATTGATAGTAATCCCTTGGTGCCAGGGAGGCTCATCCCCAAAGTCATGTCCCATGCTTGGGGGAATGTAATGCATTTACATTCTGTGTTTGGCTTAGAGAGTGGCCACATTTGAGCAACATGGAGGCTTTCAGGAGGTAACTCTTAGGTACCCTACAGCTCTGGGTCTAGTTGAAATTTCAGGCAAACAGACTCATAAGCATAGTCAACAATATCAAGGGCTCATCATTGGAGCATCCTTCTTCACTGGCCATTGTCCATGCACTTGGGGGATTGTTGCTGTTCCATGGAGTAATGTGACAGAGCTTCCCTGGCTAGGAACTCAGCACTGCCTCAGTTGTCATTTGTAACTGTTACTACTATGAAAATACCTAACAAATATCCACACATTTTTATATACCCTGTATACATGCCCTGGAGAACTCCTTCCCAACCATTTGTCCCCCTCGATAATACACCACACCAGTGTTCCTCCCCTGCCATAGATGAGCCCCTCTGTGGTCCAAAACTGCTTCAAAAATGAAGCCTAGTGTATTTTCAAATTCAATTAGTAGTAAAATGAAATAGTAATATAGGTTTAAAGATTAGAAATAGAATACATACAAATTCAGATAAATTATAATAAAGTAAAATAAATTGGGGTATTAAAAAAGAAATATCATAAAATTTTGTTTTTAATGTTTTGCCTTTCATCACTGCTGTAATAGGTGTTACCCTCTATGTACAGTGGAAGACAGTTTTTTTAATTCCTTCCTCACTGTCTACACGATTTTATTTTTTAATTTTTAATTTTATCTTCCAAATTTTTAGATCACATTAAAGTCACATATACAATATAGGCGACTCCCATATATCCCAAAACAAACCCTTTTCCCCCTTCCCCAGCAATAATCTTTTAACATTTTCATGTTACATTTGCTGCAGCTGATGTACAGACGTTGAAACATAGCTACCAAACGTGGTTCCATTTTGGTTTACATTATGGTTTATATTTTAGACTGTACACTTTTCTAAATTTTTGGTTACATTATGGTTTACATTTTAGACTACACACTTTTATAAATTTCTGGTGAAATTTAACATGTCCTGTACCCATCATTGCAGATCTTGTGGAACATTTCCATTACTCCCAGTTACCCCTGCTTCCATTGATTCTATTCCTCTCTCCCCCTCCCCTCATGATGCACAGTGACAAACAAGCATCATGGCTTGAAGGACCAGATTCACAGATACTTGCAACAATGTGGAGGGCTTGACACACTAGACTGTCCTTCCCCATTGGGAGCCACCAACTCTCTCCAGAGACACCCTTCCCTTTGTTTGAGAACATCAGACCTCCCCAGGATGAGAATAAACCTTCCCATTCATTGTATGGGTCTCCACCAAATGAAATAATGCACTAGGACAAGGTGAGCACCCACACACTCTCCAGAAGCCTGGCCGTGTGCCAAATGCCCCCCCCCCATTAAGCACCTTAAACAATTAACACTTCCTTATTATATTTTCTAAAGAGTTTTCTCAACATAGTTTCAACCACATACCCGACAATCTCCCATGTTCATCTAGTCCCCCCAACCCTCCCACTAATTCCTTGGATCGTCTGACCCATCCTCTATACCCTAAAACACCTCAAGCCTGCAAAGCCCCACCCAATATTATTCTTATGTCCCCATTTTATCCCTTCCCTTTACAAATAGTTACCTCCAGTTTATAATAGAATTCACCCATGTGGTTGTCAGCTCACAACCTTCCTCTCCCCCCCCCCCCAATTTCCTATAAGCCTATCATCCAGTCTCTAGCTCTCTAAGACAGCTTTATTTGCTTATTTTATATCAGAGATGTCATGTACTATTTGTCCTTCAATGCCTGGCTTGCGTCACTCAACATAAGGTCCTTAAGACTCATCCATGTTATCCCATGTGTTTGTACTGTATTCCTTCTTATACCTGAGTAGTATTCCATCACAAGTATATACCACATTTTGCTCATCCATTCATCATTGAGGGTCATTTGGGTTGATTCCAACTTTTGGGAATATTTAATAATGCTGCTATGAACGCTGGTGTGTCTATGTTTGTTTGTGTCCTTGGTTTCAGTTATTCTGGGTATATACACAGCAGGGAAATTGCTAGGTCATATGGCAAATTTATAACTAAATTTTGAGGAACAACCAAACTGTCCTCCAGAATGGGTGGATCCTTCTGCATTCCCCCTGGCAGTGGATGAGTATTCCCATTTGTACACATCCTCTTCAACACTTGTAGTCTTCTGTTTTTTTAAGAGCCACCAGCCTAAAGGGAGTAAGATGGTATCTCATTGTAATTATGATTTGCATTTTCCTAACAGCTAGTGATTTTGAGCATCTTTCATGTGCTTTTTCACCATTTGTATTTCTTCTTTGGAGAAGCATCTCTCCAAATATCTTTCCCATTTTGTAAATGGGTTGTTTGTGCCTTTATTTTTGAAATCTAGGATTTCTTTATGTATGCAGGATATTAGTCTCCTATCAGATATATGGATACCAAATGTTTTCTTCCATTGGGTAGGCTATCTTTTCACTTTCTTGACGAATTCCTTTGAGGTGCAAAAGGGTTTAATTTTTAGGAGGTCAAATTATCAATTTATTCTTTTGCTGCTCATGCTTTGGGTGTGAAGTTTATGAAGCCTTTTCCTATTACAAAGCCTGTAGATGGTTCCCAAAATTGCTTTCCAAAGTCTTTAAGGTCTTAGCTCTTATATTTAGGTCTGTGATCCATCTTGAGTTGATTTTGTATAAGGTGTGAGTTGGTAATCCTCTTTCATTCTTTTATGTATAGACATCCAGTTCTCCAGGCACCATTTCTTGAAGAGGACATTCTCTCCAGTTGAGAGGGATTGGGGGCCTTTTCAAATATCAGATGACTGTATATATGAGGATCTATATCAGCACTCTCAATTTCATTCCATTGGTCAGTGTGTCTATCTTTGTGCCAATACCATGCTGTTTTCACTACTGTAGGTTTGTAGTATGTTTTGAAGTCCAATAGTGTGATTCCTACAGTTTCATTTTTCTTTTTCAATGTCTTTGGTTATTAGAGGCCTCTTTCCTTTCAAAATAAATTTCATAGCTAGTTCTTCTAGTTCATTGAAGAATGCTGTGTTGGTTTGTATTGGGATTGCTTTGAATGTGTAGATCAGTTTTGGTAGTATAGACATCTTAATAATATTTAGTCTTCCTATCCATGAACAGGGAATATTCTTCCATTTATTTAGGTCTTCTTTGATTTCCTTGAACAGTCTTGTGTAGTTCTCTGTGTATAAGTTTTTTACAACTTTAGTTAAATTTATTAATAGGCATTTAATTTTTTTATTTACTACTTTATATCTGATTCTTTTATATGTGGTATATTTTATATCTGGCCTTTTATATCTGGTTCTTGCCTCAATGTTCAAGCAAGTACTTCTAAGACAATGTTAAATAGAAAAGGTGATAGTGGGCATCCTTGTCTTGTTCCTGATCTTAGAGGGAAGGATTTTTAGGATTTCACCATTGTAAATGATGTTGACTGTGGGGTTTTCATATATACTCTTTATCATGTTCAGAAAATTTCCTTGTATTCCAATCTTTTGCAGTATTTTTATCAAGAAAGGGAGCTGTATTTTGTCAAATGCTTTTTCTGCACCTATAGATATAACCATGTGATTTTTTCCTTCAATTTGTTTATATGGTGTATTACATTGATTGATTTTCTTTTCTTCCTTTTTTTAAAAATAAATTTTATTAATGAAATCTCTAAACACATAGGCAAAAAGATTATTTCCAGGTTTTGTCTGTAGAATTAGGATTAATTATAGTCACCAACATTGTTGTATTATTTTTTTCCTAATTGTACTTAATTTATTCATTGTAAAAAAAATATTACATTCAAAAAATATGAGGTTCCCATTCACACCCACCGCCCCCACTCCACCACTCCCCCCACAGTAACACTCCGCCATCATCATGACACATCCATTGCATCTGGTGAGTTCATCTCTGGGCATCGCTGCACCCCATGGCCTGTGGTCCACACCATAGCCCACACTCTCCCACATTCCATCCAGAGGGCCATGGGAGGACATACAGTGTCCGGCAATTGTCCCTGCAGCACCACTCAGGAAAACTCCAAGTACCGAAAATGTCTCCACATCTCATCTCTTCCTCCCATTCCCCACATCCAGCAGCCACCATGGCCAGTTTTTCCACACCAATCCCACATTTTCTCGATTATTAACCACAATAGTTCATGAATAGAATATCATTAAGTACACTCTAATCCTTACTGTATTCCTCCTTCCTGTGGACCTTGGCTTGGTTGTGTCAATTCCACAACTATGTCAAGAGGGGGCTTAGATTCCACATGGATATGGGATGCAATCCTCCTGCTTTCAGGTGTAGGCACTCTAGGCTCCATGGTGCGGTGGTTGACATTCTTTAACTCCATGTTAGCTGAGTGGGGTAAGTCCAATAAATCAGAGTGTAGGAGCTGAAGTCTGTTGAGGCTCAGGGCCTGGCTATCATATTGTCAGTCCAGAGATTCAAATCCCCTAGACATATCTTAAACCCCAGCACCAACTACAATTCCAGTAAAGTAGCATGAAAGGCTTGTGAAAAGAGATCCCATCTGAGTCCAGCTCCATCACACAGAAACACCAGCTCCAAAGAAGAGCCAACTGACATGGCAGTGAACTCCATCTGCCATGACCATAGAACCTGTGGGTCTCTTTAGCCCTCAAAAGAACCAATACCTGGGGTTGTATCTACTTTATCTGTCTCTGAGATTCTGCTCAGGTGTGCATAAGGGCAATCCTTCTGAAAACCTCCAGACTCTTTTTTAGAGACTCATAGGCATATAAACTATTTGTCCTTTCCATTTCCCCCTTACTTTAGGTCAAACAACATTTTTAACTCCTGTTATTATATGTAGACAGGGATATTCTGCTGGTCCATGTTGAACCTTTAATTCAAGGTCATTTTCTAGTTACATCATCAGCTGGTACTTGGTAGTGATCCCTCGGTGCCAGGGAGGCTCATCCCTGGGTGTCATGTCCCACGCTGGAGGGAAGGAATTGTATTTACATGCTGAGTTTGACTTTGAGACTGGTCACATTTGAGTAACATGGAGGCTGTCAGGAGGGAACTCTTAGGCACAGTGCTGCTCTAGGCCTTGTTCTTATTTAAGGTGTATAGGCTGACAAGCATAGTCATTAGTATCAGGGGGTCACTGTTGGACCCTCATTCCTTCCTGGTCCTTGCTGTTGCACATGGGGGACTGCCGCTGCTCCCCTAGGGACCATGACAGAGCCCCACCCCCTGCCAGGAACCCAGTACCCCCCCAGCTGTTGTTTTTAATTGTTTCCACTATGAGTATATCCAAACATTTCCATGTACCCTGGACACATGCCCTGTATAACTCCCTGTCAACCATATGTCCCCTGTAAATAACATCCCATACCAGTATTCCTCTGCTGCCATTATTGAACCACTCTGTGATCCAAAACTTCCTGAAAAGTGGAGCCCAATATAATGTCAGGTTCCCTTAATAGTAAAATGGAATATAGCAATGAGTTTCAAGGTTAGATATAGAATACATATTGATTTGGAAAAATTCTACATCCTATCTTTTTCTTTTCTTTTTTCCCTAATTATTGAGCTTCTCTTTACAAGAGCCTTAGAACAAAGTAATTCATATATACAATATACAGTACTCCCACATATCCATTATAAAACCTTTTCCCTTCCAAAGCGATAATCTTTTAACTTATTCATATCATATTTACTGAAACTGATGTACAGATATTGAGACAACAGCTTTCAAACAAGGTGACATTTGTGTTTACATTGTGGTTTATACTCTAGGCTATACAGTTTTCTAAAGTTTTTAGTTATCCTATGTTTTACATTATGGTTTACATTATTAGTCTGCCATCGCTTATATGTTTTTGGTGTAATATTACATGTTATATATCCATCCTTGTGTACTTTTGTGAAGCACTTCTTTTGCCCTCACATTTACTTTATTTCCATCTATTCAATATCTATTTCCCCCTCCCCTTGGGACCCACAGTGACAGTCAATCTTCATTTCTTGAGGAGCCATGTTCAGAGATACTTGCAACAGTGTTGATGACTTGACTTGCTCAACTGCCCTAATGCCCTGGGAGCCACCCTTTCTCTTGAGAGATACAGTTCCCTCTATTTGATGGCATTAGTCCTCCCCAGGATGTGGGTCTACCTTCACTCTCATTATATGGGTCTATACCCAATTGTATAACTCACTCTGGCAAAATGAGCATTCAGATATTCCCTAGGAGTCTGTCTTGCGTCAGATTATCCCCTTTGAGTATCTTAAACATGTAACTTTCCTAATTATATTTTGAAAAGGTTTTCTCAGCACTATACTCTCAACCAACACCTGACAATCTCCTATGTTCGTATGTTGCCCCACCCTTCCCCCAATTACTTGGGCAATATTACCCATCCCCCCATCCCTAGCCCCCCTCAAACACACAAAGCCCCATCCAAATGTAACCCTATGCCCCCATTTTATCTCTTCCTTATGCACATACTTACCTCCAGCTTATCATAGATTTCACCCATGTAGATGTCAGCTTACATCCTTCCTCTACCCTCCGATTTCCTGTAAGCCTATCTTCTGGTCTCTAGCACTCTGAGGTAGCTTGCTTATTTCATATCATTGAGGTCATGTGGTATTTCTCCATCAATGCCTGGGTTGCTTCACTCAACATAAGGTTCTCAAGATTCATCCATGTTATCACTAGTGTTTGTAGTGTATTTGTTCTTAACGCCGAGTAGCATTCCATTGTACATATATACCACATTTTATTGATCCACTCATCTGTTGATGGGCATTTGGGTTGATTCCAAGTTTTAGTGATAGTGAACAATGCTGATATGAACATTGGTGTGCATATATCGGTTTGTGTCTTTGTTTTCAGTTCTGCTGGGTATATACCCAGCAGTGGTATTGCTGGGTCATATGGCAAAACTATGGTTAGTTTTTTGAGAAACTGCTAAACTGTCCTCCAGAATGGCTGAATCCTCCTACATTCCCACCAGCAGTGGATGAGTGTTCCCATTTCTTCACATCCTCTCCAGCATTTTTATTCTTCTGTTTTTTACATAGATGCCAATCTTATGAGAGTTAGATGGTATCTCATTGTAGTTTTGATTTGCATTTCCCTGATAGCTAAAGATTTGGAACCTTTTTTCATGTGCTTTTTAGCCATTTGTATTTCTTCTTTGGAGAAGTGTCTGTTTAAGTCTTTTTCCCATTTTTTAAATGGGTTGTTTATCTTTTTATTTTCAAGATATAGGAGTTCTTTATACAGGCAAGTTTTTAAAAATTTTTTTATTCATTTTGTAAAAATATTACATTAAAAAAATATGAGGTCCCATTCAACCCCACCACCCCCACCCCACCACTCCCCCCCCAGCAACACTCACTCCCATCATCATGACACATCCATTGCATTTGTTAAGTACATCTCTGGGCATCTCTGCACCTAATGGTCAATGGTCCACATGATCGCCCATACTCTCCCACATTCCATCCAGTGAGCCCTGGGAGGGTTTACAATGTTCGTTGATTGCCCCTGAAGCACCATCCAGGGCAACTTCAAGTCCCAAAAATGTATACAGGCAAGTTATAAGTCTCTTATCAGATATATGGTTGCTGAATATTTTCTCCCATTGTGTACATTCCCTTTTTACTTTCTTGACAAACTCCTTTGAGGTGCAGAAGGCTTTAATTTTGAGGAATTCCCATTTATGTATTTGTTCTTTTGATGCTCTTGCTTTTGGTGTGATGTTCATGAAGCCATTTCCTATTACAAGGTCTTGTAGATATTTCCCTACACTGCTTTCCAAGGTCTGTATGGTCTTGGTTCTTTTATTAGGTCTTTGATCCATCTTGAGTTGATCTTTGTATAAGGTGTGAGATGGTAATCCTCTTTCATTCTTCTACGTATGGCTATCCAGTTCTCCAGGCACCATTTGTTGAGTAGGCCATTCTCTTCCAGTTGAGAGGGTTTGGTGGCTTTATCGAATATTATATGGCTATATATATGAGGTTCTATATCAGAACTTTCAATTCGATTCCATTGGTCTGTGTGTTTCTCCTTATGCCAATACCATGCTGTTTTCACTACTGTAGCTTTGTAGTATGTTTTGAATTCAGGTAGTGTGATTCCTCCAATTTCGTTTTCTTTTTCAATATGTCTTTGGCAATTCGGGGCCTCTTTCCTTTCCAAATAAATTTCATAGTTATTTTTTTTATTTCTTTATAGAAGGCTATGTTGATTTTTATTGGGATTGCATTAAATGTGTAGATCAGTTTTGGTAGGATAGACATCTTAATAATATTTAGTCTTCCTATCCATGAACAGGGAATATTTTTCCATTTATTTAGGTCTTCTTTGATTTCCTTCAACAGTCTTGTGTAGTTCTCAGTGTATAAGTTTTTACATCTTTAGTTAAATTTATTCCTAAATATTTGATATTTTTATTTACTATTGTGAATTCTATTTGTTTATTGATTTCCTCCTGATCTTGCTCATTATTGGTGTACAGAAGTGCTACTGATTTTTGCACATTGATCTTATAACCTGCAACTTTACTAAACTCATTTATGAGTTCTAGAAGCTTTGTTGTGGACCTCTCAGGGTTTTGCATGTATAGGATCATGTCATCTGCAAATAATGAAATTTTGACTTCTTCCTTTCCAATTTGAATGCCTCTTATATCTGGTTCTTGCCTCAGTGCTCGAGCAAGTACTTCTAAAACAATGTTAAATAGAAGGGGAGACAGTGGGCATCCTTGTCTTCTTCCTGATTTTAGAGGGAAGGATTTTAGGATTTCTCCATTGTAAATGATGTTGGCTGTGGGTTTTTCATATATACTCTTTATCATGTTCAAAAAATTTCCTGGTATTCCAATCTTTTGGAGTGTTTTTTTCAAGAAAGGGTGCTATATTTTGTCAAATGCTTTTTCTGCATCTATAGATATAATTATGTGATTTTTTTCTTTCAATCTGTTTATATGGTGTATTACATTGATTGATTTTATTATATTGAAACATCCTTTCATACCTGGAATGAATCCCACTTGGTCATGGTGTATAATTCATTTAATGTGTTGTTGAATATGATTAGCAAGTATTTTGTTAAGTATGTTTGCGTCTAGGTTCATTAGAGAAATTGGTCTGTAATTTTCCTTTCTTGTGGTGTCTTTGTTTGGCTTTGGTACTAGGGTAATGTTAGCATCATAGAAGAAGTTAGGCAATGTTCCTTTTATTTTGAAATTTGGAAGAGTTTCAGCAGGATTGGTGTTAGTTCTTTCTGGAATGTTTTGTAGAATTCACCTGTGACACCATCTGGCCCTGGGCTCTTTTTAGTTCGGAGGTTTTTAATGACTGATTCTATCTCTTTACTTGTGATTGGTTTGTTGAGATCTTCAATTTCTTCTTTCATCAATATAGGCTGCTTATGTGTTTCTAGGAAATTGTCCATTTCCTCTGAATTGTCATTTTTGTTGGAATATAGTTTTTCAAACTGTCCTCTTATGATAGTCTTTATTTCTGTGGGGTCAGTGGTGATATCTCCTTTCTCATTCCGTATTTTGTGTATTTGCATCTCCTCTCTTTTTTTCTTTGTTAGTCTCCCTAAAGGTTTGTCAATTTTATTGATCTTCTCAAAAAACCAGTTCTTGCTCTTGTTTATCTTTTCAAGTGCTTTCTTATTTTCTGTTTCATTTAATTCTGCTGTTATCTTAATTTCCTTCCTTCTTCTTCCTGTGTTATGACTTTGTTGCTTTTTTTCTAAGTCCTCCAAATCTGCAATTAGTTCTTCAATTTTTGGTCTTTCTTCTTTTTTGATGTATGAATTTATGGCTATAAATTTCCCCTTCAGTACTGCTTTTGCAGCATCCCATAAATTTTGGTATGTTGTGTTATCATTATCATTTGTTTCAAGGTAGTCCTTGGTTTCTTTTGAGATTTCCTCTTTGACCCACTGTTTCTCTAAGAGTGTGCTGTTTAATTTCCATATTTGGTGTGAAATCTTGGCCTCTGGCCCTTGCAGACTTCCAGCTTCACTGCACTGTGGTCAGATATTTTGTTTTGTATGATTTCGATCTTTCTGAATTCATTAAGCCTTTCTTTGTGGCCTAGCATATGGTCTATCTTGGAGAATGATCCATGTGCACTTGAGAAAAATGTATATCCTGCTGTATTCGTGTGTAATGATATGTATATATCTATTAGATCCAGCTTCTCTAATATACTGTTCAAATATTTTGTTTCTTTAGTGATTCTCTTTTGAGATGTTCTGTCCAGAGCTGATAGTGATGTATTAAATCCCCCACTATAATTGTAGATGCATCTATTCTTTCACTTAGTTTTTCCAGCATTTGCGTCACATATTTAGAGGTGCCCTTGTTAGCAGCAGAAATATTTATGATTATTCTTTTGTCTTGACATATTGTCCCTTTCACTAATATGTAGTATCCTTCTTTGTCTCTCACAATTGTTTCACATTTAAAGTCTATTTTGTCTGATATTAATATAGCTACTCCTGCCTTTTTTTGGTTATTGTTTGCTTGTAAGATTGTTTTCCAACCATTCACTTTTAGCCTCCATGCATCTCTGGATCTAAGATATGTCTCTTGTAGACAGCATATAGATGGGTCATATTTCCTTATCCAGTGTCCCAGTCTGAATCTTTTGATAGGTGAATTTAATCTTTTGACATTCAGTGTTATTACTTTCAAGGAATTATTTATGTTAGCCATATTTTGATTGGATTTGTGTTTGTCATATTTTGTTTGCTTGTTTTTTTTTCTTCTCTTTTTGTCTTTTTTGTTGCTCTTACAGTCTCCTCCATCTCTGCCTGTCCTGTTTTTTCCTTTCTTCCTGCAGAACTCCCTTTAGAATTTCTTGAAGGGGAGGTTTCTTGTTGGCATACTCTTTCAGTTTCTGTTTATCTGTGAATATTTTGAACTCGCCATCATTTTTGAATGCTAGTTTAGCTGGGTAGAGTATTCTTGGTTGGAAATTTTTTTCTTTTAGTACCTTGACTATATCATACCACTGCCTTCTTGCCTCCATGATTTCAGATGAGAAATCAGCACTTAATCTTATGGAGCTTCCCTTGTATGTGATGGTTTTCTTTTCTCTTGCTGCTTTTAGAATTTTCTCTTTGTCTTGAGTGTTGGATAATTTGACAAGTATATGTCTTGGCGTGGGCCTCTTGGGGTTTATGATATTTGGGTTGCGTTGTGCTTCTTGAATATGTACATGTGTCTCTTTCAGTAGATTTGGGAAATTTTCAGCCATTATTTCCTGCACCACTCCTTCTGATCCCTTTCCCTTCTCTTCTCCTTCTGGGATGTGGATAATATGTATGTTTATGCGTTTTGCATTGTCATTCAGGTCCCTAAGTCCTAGCTCGATTTTTTCTATCTTTTTATCGATCAATTCTCCTATCTGTTTGATTTCCGATGGACTGTCTTCCATATTGCTAATTCTCTGCTCTGCTTCTTCTAATCTGCTGCCATTTGTTGTAAGTGTATTTTTGATTTCTTGAACTGTGGTCTTCATTCCCATCATATCTGTTCTCTTTTTGCATATGTCTGCAATTTCCCCTCCAAGTGTTATCTTCATATTGTTAACCTCTTCCTTTACTTCATTAAATTTGTTTGTGATATATGTTCTGAGATCTTTAATTACTTGTGCGAAGTTCTGCTCCCCTTCTTGGTTTTTAGTTTGTTCATTGGATTCAGCCATGTTTTCCTGATTACTGGTTTGTTTTGTAGATTTTTGTTGCTGTCTCATCATCATTTTATCTTGACGGGTTTAATCAGTTCCTTAGCTTCTTTGTCTAGTCTTGGGGATTAATTAGGTGTTGTTTTTGCGTGTTATATCTTTTCTTTGTCACTTTGTTCTTCTTATTCTAATTTCTTATTGCTGGCTGAGTTCACTTTGAAGGATAGTGTTAGGGCCAAGGAAAGGCAATTGTGTAAGAAAGGAAAATGTGTAAAGTAGTATTGGTAATAAATGTTAACAGAACAACAATATGAGATCTGGGAGGATGGATATTAGTTTCATGTAAGTTGTGTAGAGTTATAGCAGTAAGTAGAGTACCTATAATGTGGTAGTCTGTGGGAGGAGGGGCACCCGGCTTGCCTCAGTGGCAAACAGTGCAGCAGGAGGTGACACCGCCTCTGCCCACTGGGCCTAGACAAGGTGACCATGCCTGACTAGGCCTTTGCTGCTAACGGCTAGCCGGCACCGCCCTCCCCCTTCATATCTCCCACGTAGCCCAGCTCTCACTTCCCCTCCCCCCTCCCTTAAACCTAATCTCTTAGTAGGCTGTTTGCCCAGCATAGCTTACAACCACCTATCAGCTTAGTAACAGTGTCAGCCTATCAAGAGTTAGCACATACTCTACTGGCCAATCACTAGCCCAATGCCAGAACATTGCCTTATATGGAAACAGCATTTGCCCTAGCCAATCAGAACCCACCACACCACTCCCCAATCCTATAAATCTGCATCCCCTTCCGCAATAAACCAGACTTGTGCCATCAGCCTGTCTCCACGACTTCTTCCTGGGTCGTGCGCCCTCCACGCCTTCGGAGCCCCCGAGGGAAGCCTCAGCAGCTGTACGAGGCTTTCTTCCCCATGCCAGGGACTCCTCTCATCCCACAACGGGACCCCACTCATCCCGAAACAGGGACCCAACTCGTCCCACAATAGGGACCCCGTTTCGTCCCTCAGTAGTCGACTGAATATGGGAGAAATATGGTATGAATTAAAAAGCTATTTTTTTCATGAGAGAGGGAAGGAGAAAAGAAAGGCAATAGTTTCAAGAGTGGATAAAAGACAGAGAAGAAAACAAAGATTTAAAAATTAAGTGTTAGACAATTTGGGGATCAAAGAAAGGGAGGTGGAATATAGAAGAGAAAATAGATGATGGAGGATATCACGATGTGGGGGAAAGTGGATAGTGTAGGTAGCCAAAATCAATTCACACAGAAATGCGGCAATGGAGGATGAGGAAACCCAGCAAATAAGAGGTGTTCTCTTCAGCACCTATTGTATATTTATGATAAAATAAAATAATAAGAAAATGAGGGACGAGAGTAAAGAGAGAAAAAAAAAGAGAGAAGGAAGAAAGAAAAAGTGAGGGTGGGTAAAGAAAAGGGAGGGGACAAGTACAGAAAATAAAAGAAGATATAGAACATCTACTACAGCAACAACAAAAAACCCCTAAATAAATGAAAAAAAAAAGTACTTGGTGGATACAATGGGAGAAAAATAGGAAATAATGCAATATTAGCAACCAGGACAATAAAAAATAAAAGAAAAAAATTAAAATTAAAATTAAAATAAAAACACAAACGTTGAGGGCTAGGACAATCAAGAACCTCAGATGGGCCTAAGAACGTGGTGGCTTCAGGGATGGAACATCTATGATATTGCCGACTCAAGAGGTGTGAGTCTCTGGGGTGTAGGCCACCAGGGTTTAGGGGACACCGAACTGGCAACCTCGAATCCAGTTAACAGGGAGACTGGGAGCTCCGCAGTTCAACACAGCCTTCAGGGATCCCTGCAGCTGGGTGCCAGCCCTATGGGAGAGGTCACATCCACAAACTCTGACCTATGTGTCTGAAACCTGCAATTCCCCCTCTCTCTATGCGATGGTTTGCTCGGTCGGTAGAGGTGGGGTCTGGCTGTGGATGAGGGGTCGGTCCAGCTCTGGACGAGGGGTCGGTCCCGCTCGGGACGAAGGGTCGGTCCCACTTGGGATGAGGGGTCGGTCCGGCAGCAGACGAGGGATCGGTCTCACAAGGGGTTGCGTGGTTCGGCTGACGGGGTCGCCCGGCGAAGCCGGCGACGAAGGGGTCGCCCAGAGAAGCAGGCGACGAACTGGGGACAAGGGAGGCCAGGCCCTTGTCGGGGGCTCTCAGGACTGGAGGGTGCACGGCAGAAGAACTACCACGGAGACAAGGTAAACACGCAAGTCCAACTTTATTGAGGGAGAGGCAACAGTTTTATAGGGGCTGGGGAAGGCTGATTGGTCGAAGCCACGCCCTGTTCTGATTGGTTGCCGGTGAAAGGTCAGTGGGCTGTACTGGATGGGGGAGGGGTGGTGGTTAGGGATTGGCTGTCGCTGTTGCTGGGGGAAGGGGCAGGGTTTAGGGATTGGTGGCTGCTGTTGCTGGGGTGGAGGGCAGACTTGAGTTTCCCGCCCACACCTGGCTGTTGCTGCTGTCGGGGGGGAGGGAAAAGGGCAGACTGGATTTTTCCGCCCACACCTGGCTGTTGCTGCTGTCGGGGGAGGGGAAAAGGGTAGACTGGATTTCTCCGCCCACGCCTGGCTGTTGCTGCTGTCAGGGGAGAGGAAAAGGGCAGACTGGAATTTTCTGCCCTGCGCCTGTGCAGGGAGAAGGAAGAAGAAGGGTGCCGCCCCACAAGGCATCGGGTGGCGCCATCTGGGAGGAGGGGCAGCCGCGGAAGCATGGCTGCCGAGAAGGGGAGACCAGAGGGCACTCTGCGCCCATGCCGAGCTTCCTTCAGGGGTGGCGGTGGGCCCGACCAACCACCCTATTATGGGGGCAGCGGAATGGCCTGCCGTGGCTGCTCCCCCGCCAGGCCAGCAAACCACACTTCAGCCCTAGGGGTGACCGCATCTCTAGGGTCTCTTCTGTGGCTGTATCACCAATTTGACTTCAGGACACCTTCCACCCTGCAAGCCCCCAAAACAGCCAGTTGGCAGCGCCTCTATATTGCAGCCAATTTAAGAACGCTGCAGATCCGTAGCCAGGCCTAGGGGGCGGGGCTCTAGCTGGAATCGCTGCATCAGTGTCTGAAACCAAAATTCCCACGCCTCGCAAAAGAGTCCCCTAATTGGCTTCCAGATGCCTCCCACCCTGTAATCCCCCGAAACAGCCTCCTGGCCACGTGTCCTTATTGCTAGTGATCCAAGGCCATTGCAGATTAGCAGCTGGCCTTGGGGCGGGGCTCCAGCCGGAAGCGCTATTATTCATGTCCGAAATGAAAAACTTCCCCGCCTCGCAAAAACTCCCGACCATCTCACCAAATCGGTTTGCAAAGGCCTCCTGCCCTGTCAGCCTCCTAATAGTCCACTCACGGCTCACAAACTCCCCAGTATCACAGAGCCTCCAGGAATAGCTTCCGCAGCACCGGTGCTGCGGCTCTGCCCACCCCAGGGGGGAGCGTCCAGCGTGCAGCCCCCAACTCCGTGTAAGAAAGCCCCAATTTTATCCTCCACACGAATTTTCTCTGTTACCTTCCCACAAAATCGATGTCCAGACACCTTCTGCCCTGCAAAATCCCGAAACAGCCTGGTCCTGAAGAATCTCCAACGCTTCCCAGCTGCTTCTCTGCAGGAGAGACCACCAGGTGCACTCACTCAACCACCATCTTGCCGAAAAATTAATCTTTTAAATGTACAAAATCTTTAACATAATTTTGCTTTTGTTGTCAAATATTTGAATATTTTAAAATCAAGTATTTTATATCTCTGTCAGTCATGAGATTTGGTTTCTTGTCATATCTGCTATAGCTTTGTATCATTTCCTTTTCCTCAATTTCCTCATGTGTGAAAAGTGGTAAATGGACTGATTAATTTCTAAATCCTCTTCTAGCTCTAGCCTATGACTGGTTGAAAACCTGGGATGTGCAGATTTTCATTCAATCCTCCCTTGTAGGTGGACTAACTTCTTTCTTCTGTTCTCTCTTCTTTTTTTATCTCTTCAACCTCAATGTGTAAGTTACAAAAGGTTCTTTTTTTATATCACTGATTTTTCTATTCCTGATTAAATGGCTGTGCCATATGTAGTGTAATCTGATTCAAAGCAATATTGTTCATTAAAGTAATTTTGTCAGGTTTCATCCACCTGCAAGAAAGCCAGCTATCCTCTTCTTGTAGACCATTGTTTAGCAAACTTGGGGTCACTCAACTCTAAACTGGCATCCACTGTGTTCAGCAATAAAACAATTAGTGCATGGGTAACTGGCATCCAAGATATTTGTTGTATTGTTGTGATCCTGCTCCAGGTACAGCCTAATGGTCTGGTCATACAGAAATACAGACAAATATACGTGCCATATTTGGTGTGTGTTTCTTTAATTGATAGGGACAAATATGAAACATTTTTGCATTTTCACACTTAAAGACTTTGCCTGTTGGTATGAAAAAAAAAGAGGTAAAGAGTTCAAGAAGATAGTATAGTGGGTACTCTCATTTAGGTCACTAGAAGGAGATCATGATTCACTTTTTTAATAATATATTTTTAATTTCTTTTTAAAAGATACGTAGATCACACAAAATGTTACACTAAAAATATTGGAGATTTCCATATGCCCCACTCCTCCCAATCCCACTTTTCCCACACCAACAACTTCTTTCATTAGTGTGGTACATTCATTGCATTTGATGAGTACATTTTGGAGCACTGCTGCACAGTATGATTATAGTTTATGTTGTAGTTTATGCTCTCTCCCAGTACATTCAGTGGGTTATGGCAGGATATATAATGATTCACTTTTGCCAGCTGAAAAATAATTGGAACTTTAAAAAAAGTGGATCTATGTTTCTGTCCTTCCTACTGTCAGCCAATAATTTCTTTCCAGGGAATCAATGTCCTTCAACTGCTGTAGAGACTCTGGAAACCTGGATACATTTGAGGAGAATTATCACAGAACATAATGGATGGCTATAAAGTTAACAGTATTTCATATGTTTATTAGTTACCAGAGATTGTTGCATGCCTAATCTGCAGTTAGAGTCCTGTTTAAATGAAGCAATGGAAGTGCTAGCACAGCTACGTAGTCCCCTGCCTCACCCCTCTTACCTCTCTCTCTCTCACACACACACATACATACTCACACATTGATGAAGGTGGTTGAGCCTGGATTTAGTGAAGCAGTTAATGGTGAAGAAAATTATGTTTTTGCCAGTTACTGCCAAAAAATACTCTTCCATTTTAACATCTTTCTTAATTTAGTAATCTTCTAAAAATGCAAAGGAAAGCAAAGATTATTTCTTTTTTTGGAAATAAGGATTTTACTCTAGTAAAAGGATTTTGTCTCAGTTAGAAGGTATTATGTGTTTGTTTAAATGTAGCCATATCTAGAAAATAGAGTATAGGGCAGTCAACCAGAAACTTTCAAAACCTTTGTATTAAACATATAACTCACAATCCAGTAGTTGGATAGATTTTTACATGCATAACTGGTTTGAATCTTAGGAAGGTACTAGGAGCTTTTGATCTTTCTACCAATAAGACATCTTTGGACCCCCAAATTTTAACATCAACTAGGGGAGGCTATAACCTGAGATACCTTCAAAGGACCAGATGCCAGAGTAAAGACTTTGCTTCAGTTACTACAGACAAGCCCATCTGGGAAGGCACAAGATGAAGAGAGGAAGAGTTTCTGGCTAGGGGTTGTGATGCTGACAAAGGAAGGTGGGAAGCAGGGAGAAAGGATCTTATCAACCCAGATATTCAGACCTGCATTAATGCTTGTTCTGCTTACTGTGGACATCAAGGATGTTGTCTTCAACCTGTAGTTGTAGTCTTCAACCTGGATGTTCATTAGAATCACTTCTGGTACATTTAAAATACAACTATTCTGGAAGACCATCTAGGATTAAATATGAAAGTTGGGCATAAACATACAGTAAGTTGAATATATATATACACATGCATTATCTAGCAGATCTTCCTCAGACTGAGGAACAAATTCCGTCAGCAAGAATATATCTATTTATATATTATGGCCCTATGGAGAGCTATAAAACATTTTTTTGATGGCACTGGGCCTGGGATTAAACCCCAGACCTAATAAATGGGAAGCCAGTGCTCAACCACTGACTCACATTGGTTCCCCTGAGTTGGTTTTTTAATTTGTTTGCTTGTTGTTTGTTTTTAGGAGGTACCAAAAACCAAACCTTCTATGTGGGAAGCAGGTGCTCAACTACTTGAATTACATCCACTCCCTACAAAACATTTTAATAGCTAAAGTTTTTTTGCCTTTTCAAGAACACCCCCTCAAGGGTGAATTTTACCCCTTTGAGAATGAATGGCTTAAAGCCAAAAGAAATGAGGGAATATGTGCTTCAAAATACATATATTAGCATGTTCATTGCAACTTTATGTGTATTTGTCTCAATTTTTTTTTAAAGCACACATATGCATCAACTGGTGCTTGGTTAAATTTACTAAGGTACACCCATACAATTAAATAATACACAGAACAAAAAGAAAGGTTACTCTTCCTCATATCTGTACATTTGTTTTGTGTATTTTTCCTCATTCATGATATTAAAATGCCCAGCTCACCCCACTACAGCAAGACAGTTGAGTTGAAATCTCTGGGAGTCAAGCCTGAGCAATGGTAATTTGTATAGTTTCCCAGATGATTTCCATATGAAAATTAAATGTGAGAGACACTGGGTTGGTAGAAAGAGTGTGGGTTTTAGAATCAGAGAGTCATGGGTTCAAATCCTGCCATTCGTACTTTCTAATTGTATCACTGAAATAGTTTTCTTCTGTGTAGGGTTGTTGTATTAAATGGATTGTGAAAGTAGAAGTCCAAGAATAAAGGAAATCCTCTATAAGTGTTGTGTCGGCAACCACTAATCTACTTTCTGTCTCTCTATATTTTCCTATCCTGGAATTTCCTGTGAATGAATTGATATAATTCATGGTATGTTTTTTGACTGGGTTTTTCACTTAGCATAATGTTTTCAAGGTTCATCATTAGTACTTCATTCCTTTTTATGATCAAATACTATTCCACTGCATGGTTATACCCAATTTTGTTTATCCATATTCTGTTGGTGGACATTTGGGTTGTTTTTGATGTTATGCTATTATGAATAATAGTTCTATAAACATTCATGTACAGTGTTCTGTGTGGACATATGTTTTTCATTTCTCTTGGATGTATACCTAAGAATGTAATTGCTGGATCATGGGGTGTGGTGGCATCAACATGGCTAATTAGGGTGCCCAGTTGTTTGGTCAAGCAAACACTGGCCTGATTATTACTGTGAAAGTATTTCATGGATTTAAATCACAAATAGAAAGAATAAAGGATCAAAATTGAAGGCAGACTATAAGAATATCAAGAAATTCTTAAAAAACAAAAGTAGAAGAACAAAACTTACAGTTAATGCTACCCAACATCATGAAGGGCCAAGAACATTGTGGCTTTAGACCAAAATTTTATCTATCTATCTATCTATCTATCTATCTATCTATCTATCTATCTATCTATCTATCTATCTATTTATTTATTTATTTTTAAAGATTTATTTATTTATTTCTCTCCCCTTCCTCCCCACCCCGGTTGTCTGTTTTCTGTGTCTATTTGCTGCATCTTCTTTGTCCGCTTCTGTTGTTGTCAGCGGTATGGGATTCTGTGTTTCTTTTTGTTGCATCATCTTGTTGTGTCAGCTCTCTGTGTGTGTGGCACCATTCCTGGGCAGGCTGCACTTTCTTTTGCACTGGGCAGCTCTCCTTATGGGGTGCACTCCTTGCGTGTGGGGCTCCCCTACGCGGGGGACACCCCTGCGTGGCAAGGCACTACTTGTGTGCATCAGCACTGTGCATGGACCAGCACCACATGGGTCAAGGAGGCCCAGGGTTTGAACCGTGGACCTCCCATGTGGCAGACGGATGCCCTAACCACTGGGCCAAGTCTGCCGCCTAGACCAAAAATTTAAATGGCACAAATTATTTTTATCCTGTTGACAGTTCCCCAATAGAAACTGATTTGGGGGCAGGAAGGAGGGTGGGAAAGGAGAATGAGACATGGTTGAGAACAATAGTTACACTAATAGTACTTTTGTTATGATAAACCTTGTATTTAAATTTGGTTAAAGCCCATTAGCTGTCAAAAGGGAATAAGGAATAAATTTCCAAAAATATAGTTTTTTTTTAGAGAAATTTCAGAATCAAAAGACTAACTTACATGGAGTGTTCGAGAGAAAGTGGTTGAAAAGTTTATTCATAAATCTCCTTTTCAACTTACATTAACTTAATACATGTGTTCTTAATGACTATGCTTGGATTGTTCATGAAAATTTCATAAGACACAAAACAAAGTTAGCCATCATCAAGTTATTTCCCTGTTAACTATTTTTATAGTACATCCATGTTGGGCGAATATCAAAAAAATCACAAAAGCAAAAAATCTTAAGACCTTAAATATATAGGCTTTTTTTTTGTTTTACTACTGTGCTTGATAAACATGAAGTAATAGATATCAAGCAATTCATTTTTACTGCATAGCTACTTGAACATTTGTTCTTATTTTGCCTAAAACATTTAAATACAAATAAAATGAGTGTAGCAAAAATAATGAAAAAAAGCACATGTAACAATGCAGATAATGGAATGTGAACCATTTCTGCCTTTCTCCAAAGTAAAGTGAGTTACAACTTTGGAACACTTCTGCAGCTGTATTCAAAGGTGTGCGCATTGAGATTGTGTATTCCATAGATACACTTGATTCAACATGTGATATCCAAGGGATATCTATTTCTGCCTCAGTCTTGAAAGTGTCCCCAACTACCCCCAATAACTATACTTGTGAATGGAACCAATGATCATTTTTATCCCAGGACAAACCAATATGTAGATGGTTTTCTTTGCTTAGATATGAAAGCAGTTTTTAAAACTTTATTTTTAAAGAAGTTTTAGACTACGGAAAAGTTACATCAAAAATAGAGGGGACTCCCATTTACCACATACCCTCACCTTCTCACATTTTCACCTATTAAAAACATCTTATAACAGTGTGGTATATTTGTTATAAATAGTGAACAATACTGAAACATTGCTACTAACGATAGACTATAGTTTACATTATGGCTTAAACTTTACACCATACAATTTTATAGGTTTTGACAAAATGTATAATGGCCTGTATCCGTCATTGCAATACATGCAGAACAATTCCATTGCCCCCAAAATGCCTCAACTTTCATCTATTCTTTCCTTCCTTCCCTTTAGAACTTCTAGTAACCACTATCTTTATATCAATGTTACAAATTCTTCCATTAGTAGAATAATAGGTCTATTTTGCACACTATTGCATTCTCCCCTTATGTTTGTTCATTCTTCATTCTTGATGATTTTGGGATTGTGATGCTTTCTCTGCTTCAGAATGAGAAAGGGCTTAGATATTATGGGCCAGATGGAAGGAACCATCTTGCTTGTATTGTAGATACTTTGTTTTTTTTGGGGGGGGATGGGTTCTGTCCATCAGCATCATTTTGTTAGTTGTCTTGGGTGAGTCCAATGAAATGGAGAGTAAGTATTGGTTGTAACTCTGCTGCGATTCAGGGCTCAATTGGCATATGAACAGACTGAAGTTTCAAGTCTCTGGGATAAATATTTAATGAGTATATTGCTAACTACAGGCTCAAGTAAAAGGAGTGGAAGAATCATGTGTAACGAAATGATAAGTGACTCTAACTTTGTTACATTGGGGAAATAGGTAATCATATATTCTGAGATAAGGCCCACCAATGGTGTGCTGATTTCGTGGGGTCGTATACCTTGCCTATAGTATCAAGATGTCCCTAGAGCTTTTGGGAGCACCCTTGTTTGAGGCTTTATTTTCCTGTGGCAGTTAATGAAATCCTACTGTGAAGTGCATAAACGTAACCTCTGGAATGACCTTCAGACTTACTTTGAAATCTCTTAACCATAGGAACTCTTTTTTTTTATAAGAACAAATTTTAATTTTTTTTCCCCTCCCCTCCCCCTACCATCCTGCTGCTGTTTTTTTGCTGTGTCCACTTGCTGTGTGATCTTCTGTATCTATTTCTCTTTCTGTCTTCTCTTCTCATTTTTCTCCTCCAGGATTCACCAGGATTAGATCCTGGGGGCCTCTGATATGGAGAGTTTCCCTGTCACTTGTGTCACCTCAGTTCCTGGTTTCTGTTGCACCTCAGCTTTTTAAAAATTTTTTTTATTTAATTCCCTGCCTCCCCGGTTGTCTGTTCTCTGTGTCTATTTGCTGTGTCTTGTTTCTTTTGTCCTCTTCTGTTGTCGTCAGTGGCACAGGAAGTGAGGGCGGCACCATTCCTGGGCAGGCTGTACTTTCTTTGGCACTGGACAGCTCTCCTTACGGGGGCACTCCTTGCGCGTGGGGCTCCCCTACGCGGGGGACACCTTTGCGTGGCGCAGCACTCCTTGTGTGCATCAGCACTGTGCATGGGCCAGCTCCACATGGGTCAAGGAGGCCCGGAGTTTGAACTGTGGACCTCCCATGTGGTAGACGGACGCCCTAACCACTGGGCCAAGTCCGTTTCCCTGAACCTCAGCTTTATTCTCCCCTTCATCTCTCTTTTGTTGCATCATCATCTTCCTGGGTGACTTGCTTGTGTGGACACTGGCTCTCTACGCAGCAATCAGCTCACTGCACAGACACTTGCATGGGCACTTGGCTTGCTGTGCAGACACTGGCTCACTGTGTGAGCACTGGCTCATCATACAGGCACAATTTTCTTCTTTTTTTTTTTTTTACTCAGGAGGTCCCAGGGATTGATCACATATGGTAGGCGGAAGCCCAATCATTTGAGCCACATCTACTTCCTGGAATATGATTTATTGCCATGGTTAACACTGCTAAGAATCCTGATATCATTTTTACATTATTGTTGATGAAATAAACTTAAGACCCTAGATTTACATTCACGCAGCTAGAAAGTGAAAACGGTTGGTGATATAGTTCATATAATAATCTTATTCAATTAATCATTTTTAGCTTCATTTTTTCCTCTGAGGGTTTTATCTCATTGATTTACTTAAATTTGTTACTCTTAGCTTTTATATTTATTTATTTATTTTTTATTGACTTTGTGATAATATTACATTAAAAAAATACATATATGACGTCCCATTCAACCCCACCACCCCCACCCCACCTCTCCCCCCCAAGCAACACTCCTTCCCATCATCATGACACATCCATTACTCTTAGCTTTTTTAAAATTAACTTTATTTCGTACATTTAACAATTGAAAATATTAAAAATTGAAGACTAAAAAAAAACACAGTTGAATAAAAACATATGTTTCCCAATTAAATGTACTGGGATGTGAGGGCAATCTGGCTGTGACATCTGTCACCCCATTGATCGCTAGGGTTGATTCAGTTGATCTGGCTGGCTAGGTGGGTGTCCCCTTCCTCCCTCGCCACTCCATGTGTGTCCCTCCCAAAGCTGCAAGCTAGGTGGAAGAGGACAACCTTCCCTGCTAGAGAAGGACTGTTCTTTGGTCAAGGGTATACGAGTAACTGCGCTCCCCTGCTAGAACCTCCAAACAAGTTCCCAATTAAATGTACTGGATGTGTATAATTTTTAAAAAATCATACAATAACTATTAGCTTTTTAAAATAATTAGGGCGAGATTTACTATAGGCAGCAAAAGCTCATCATATTCAACATTTTCAAGTTTGACAAAACAGTTTCCCATCTGTAGGAATGACGCAATGTACAGTTCTTCACTATTGAGCTTATTAAAACTCTAGACTCATGATTATTTCAGATAAGTAAGTTTAGTTTTGTTCAATGTGTCTCAGTCTTTTTTCTAAATTAATTTATTGAAGGATATCACTCATACGTAAACATATATAAACAATAAGTGTAGAGTAATAGTTGTGAACTTACAAAATAAACATATATGACATCATACAAGACTCTTAGAACCCATCTTACCACCAATACCTTGCATTGTTGTTAAAGTATTTTGAGCAATGATAAAAGAGCATTTTCAAAATATTACTACAAATGAAAGTCTTTTTCCCCCAACTCACCCTATTATTATCTTTATATCATTTATACATGAACATACACAAACAATTAAGAGTATAGTAAAAGTTGTGAACTTACAAAGCAAACATGCATAACATCATACAGGGGTCCCAAACATCAACCTTCCACCAACACCTTGCATTGTCATGAGACATTTGTTGCAAATTATGAAAAAATATTGTCAAAATCTTACCACTAATTATAGTTCTTATCTTACTTTTGGTGTATTTTCCCTCCAATCCATGCTATTATTATTTTTTAAATATATTTTTATGACAGAAGTCATAAACTTATAAAACAGTCATGCAAATGTGCAGAATTTCCAAACAACACCCCTCTATCAACATACCTCACTGTGGTGAAACATTTGTTACAGATAAGATAATATCATCTGATTTTTACCATGTCCATAATGTACATTTGGCTCACATTTTTCATACTGCCTCATTATCAACCCAGTACATCTTTCACATAGATGCAAGAATACTATAATATTACTGCTAACCACAGTCCAAAAGTCACTCCAGTTGTATTTTTCCCATGCTTCTCCAAATTCCCACTACCCTGCAGTAGTAATGAACATTTGCTCTAGCTCACAAAGTACACTCTTGCATCTCTACCATCAACCGCATTCTCAGCCATCTCTTGGTATATTGTGCTATTCAGGTCCTAGATTATTCCCTGGCATTCTGTCAAATGGCATCTACATACCTAGACTACAGTTTTCAGTCACATCCCTATTTACAAACTAGCTGTTACTATGTTTTACCATCTACTCTATACATTTCCACACTTTTACAGCAAAGGCTAATTAAAACTTCTACATTACATAAAACATCAATAGTCCATCTCAGTCCTCCTCTTACCTCCTTTAAGAATCCACCACCTACCACCAGGTCTTGAAGATATTTTCAAATAATTTATTCTAGAAGTTTTATGGTTCTTGCTTTTATTTTTAGACTTTTGATCCACTTTGAGTTAATTTTTGGACAAGGTGTGTGATAGGGGTCCTCTGACCTTCTTTAGCTATGGATATCCAGTTGTTTCAGCACCATTCGTTGAATGGACTGTTCAGCCTGAGCTGTGTAGTTTTGACAGGCTAGTGAAAAATCACTTAACCATACATATGAGGGTCTGTTTCTGAACCATCAGTTTGGTTCCATTGGTCTTTGTGTCTGTCTTTATGCCAGTCATGCTGTTTTTACCACTATAGCTAGGTTATATGATTTAACATCTGGAGACGAGGGTTTGCTTTTCATTTTATGATGTTTCTGGCTATTCAGGACCCCTTACCCTTTCAAATAAATTTGGTAATTGTGTTTTCAAATTTTTAAAAAATACTAGTGAAATTCTTCTGAGATTGCATTGAATCTGTATATCAACTTGAGTAGAATTGCCATTTTAATGATATTTAGTCTTCCAATCCATGAGCATGGAATGTTCTTCCAGTTATTTAAGTCTTTTCAATTTCTTTTAACATTGAGGTGCAGTTTTCTGATTACAAGTTCTTTACATCGTTGCTTAAGTTTATTCCTGACTATTTGAGTTTTATCTGTCATATTTTGCTTTCCCCACTCTTTTGACACTTTTAATTATTTTATTAATATAATCTTCATTTCTAAACTCTCTTCCAGACCTCTCTCTCCTGTCTTTTCTTTTCAGGCTCTAGCACACCCTTTAGTATTTCCTGAAATTCTGGTTTCTTACTTGAAATGCTCTCAGTTTCTGTTTATCTGTGAATATTCTAATCCCACATTCATTTTTGAAAGGCAGTGTTGTTGTTTATAAGATTCTTGGTTGGAAGTTTTTCTCTTGTAGTATCTTAAATATGTCAGACCACTGTCTTTTTGGCTCCATGGTTTCTGGTGAGAAATCAGCACTTACTCTTATTGGGTATCCCTTATATGTTATGCATTGCTTTTCTCTTGCTGTTTTCAGAATTGTCTCTTTGTTTTTGACTTTTGACATTCTGATTAGTATTTGTCTTGGAGTTGGTCTATTTAGATTTTTGAGATGGGATTACATTGTGCTTCTTGGGCTTGGATATCTATGTCCTTCAATAGTGTTGGGAAATTTTTACCATTATTTCTTCAAATATTACTTCTGCCCCTTTTTCCTTCTCTTCTCCTTCTGGGACACCCATGAGATGCATATTTGCACTTCTTTTGCTGTCATTTAGTTCCCTGAGACCTTGTTCATTTTTTTCCATTCCTTTCTTCATCTGTTCTTTTGTGTGTTCACTTTCAGAGGCTGTTTCTTCAAGCTCGCCAATCTTTTCTTCAGTCTTCTCAAATCTGCTCTTATATGATTCCAATAATTTTAAAATTTCATTTTTTGCACCTTTCATTCTCATAAGATCTGCTATTTTTCTATGTATGCTTTCAAATTCTTCTTTGTGTTCATCCAGTGTCTTCTTAATATTCTTAATCTCTTTAGCCATCTCATTGAATTTATTAAGGAGATTTGTTTGAACATCTACAATTAGTTGTGTCAACTCCTTTATGTCATTTGGAGGCTTATCTTTTTCCTTTAAATCTACCATATTTTCCTCTTTCTTGGTGTGGATTATAATTTCTTGTTGGTGTCTTGGCATCTGGCTTACTAGAGTTTAATTCTGGGTGCAGTTTTTCTCCTGGTTTAGAGCTTCCTGACCTTTCCCCCTTGCTGGGCGTGTAGTAGAAGCCAAGGATATAATTGTTGCTATAAACTGTGGAGTCTCAAGCTGCCATCATTTCCCCTGGACTGATGAAGCTTCTCCCAACTTTCTCTTTTGCTTGGGGTAGGGCAGGGTCATAGCTGTGTGGAATGATCCAAGTCATGCAGGAGTAGACTGTAGTTGCCCAGAGAGACTGATTGAGCTTCATGCCCCTTTCTCCCCTGCCTGGGGCATGGATGGAACTGCAGTTGTGGGCATCAATCTATGCAGTGCAGGTCCAAGATGACTGCAATTGCCCTGGTAGACTTCTGTTTACTCAGTCTGTTCCCAGCCAAAGGTATCTGTGGTTATGTGGGTAGGCTGATATGGGGCCCACCTGCTTCCTCCCTGCCAGAGGTGGAACTGAAGCTTAGGCTAGGGATGCAGGCCAATCTGGGTGAAAGAACCTGTTACTTCTGTCACTGTGATTTTCACTACTGTCTTCCCATCAGGCTATGAGTGGAGTCAAACTAGCTGCTACCGGCCATTTTCTGACTTGGACAGATTCACACCCTAGCTGTTTCTAGGGTAATACGTTAGCCAACTGAGTCTATTAATCAGTAGCCAAAATCAGTGGCCAGCCATCTCTTCCTTTCCTGTTTTTGGGAAATGAAGCATCCAAATCCAGCCACAGAATAGCTCCTGGGTGGCTTGTGCTGCCAGATTAGGATAATCACTGACCTCATTGGATTGGCTGGTAATTTCCCAGAGAGGCTGGTGCAAGTCACCCCAGCTTCCTCCCTGCTGGAGGCATGGCTGGGGCTTACACTAGAGCTGCAAACTGACCTGGATTGTAAGAAACCAGTCCCTACCAGCACTGTGATTTTCAGTCTACCCTGCTTTCCCTCATGCCTGGTGAGGAGTTAAGATGGTTGCTACTGGCCTCTTTCTGCCTTGGACAGGTTCAAACTTTAGCTGTTCTCATAATTATACTTTAGCTCACTGAATTTACTCATCAGTAGGTGAAGTTGGTGTCCAACCATCTCTTCCTCCCCCATTTTGGGAAAGTGGAACTTTCAATTCCAGCCACGGAACAGCTCCCAAGGTGGCTTGTGCCTCCAGTGGAGGATGGGCATTGACCTTTAGGGCATGGAGTGTTCTACTTATGAATCTTCTCTGCAGATGGGAAGTCTCCTCCTTCCACTCCTTCAAGGATGTAGCAAGATCCTCTGCTTTTTCCCTACAGCCCCCAAACAGGTGTTTCAACTATGTCCAGATAGCTCTGAGTGTTTACTAACTGCCCTGTAGCAGGAGCTGACTCTAGGTGCTCCTTACTTTGTTGCCATCTTGCTGGTTTCCTTTCATTGTAGTTTCCTTTCATTTTCAAATATACTTTGCTCTATGCTTGTGAGGCATTGGGGATAAAGTACTTTTCCAAGAGACAGTATGTCATTGGAGATATATTTTAGCTTGGTCTCAATTTTCTCTCTGTATTTTGTTTTTTATCAGCTCCTTCTTTCTTTTGCTCAATACTTGAGACAATCCTTCAAGTTGATCTGTGAACTCCCACCACATTTTTATAAGCAACTGAGAGAAGATTCCTGTCCTCATTGGATAAATCAACTCCTTGCTTAGTTACTGACTTCATGCATGCTGCCATGTCATTATCATCATATTGCTCAGCCTGCTTGACTGGTTTGGCCTTCTGCACCAGGTAATTTTTATCCATGACCAGATATTCTATGTAAGGAGTAGGTGGCAGCAGACAGTGCTCAGCAGTCTCTGGGTGGTGGCAGCAGTGAGGCTGTGACTTTGTCCCTAGATCTCGCTGCTCATAGTCTACCACTGTTATGCAGACGCACAAATGTCAGATTTACCAAAGTTTTTTTCTAAGCGTTTTATGGTTTTTAGTCTTACATTTAGGTCAATGACTCATTTCAAGTTAATTTTGTAAATATTGTCTGAGGTAAGTATGCAACTCCATTCTTTTTCATGTGGCTATCCAGTTGTCCCATCACCATTTGCTGTAAAGACTATTCCTTTCATGTTTAAATGCCTTGGAAACTTCAGTGAAAATCATATACTATATATGCAAGGTATTCTCAATTCTATGGACTCTGAATTCTCTTCCATTTATCTATATATCTTTTCTTGTGGCAGTACCATGCTGCTTTGATTACCATTACTGCACATTAAATTTTGAAATCAGAAAAAGAGTACTCCTATTTTGTTCTTTCTCAATACTGTTTTGGCTTTTCGGGGTTCCTTGCATTTCCACATGAATTTTAGAGTCAGCTTGTCAATATTTACAAAGGAGACAGAAATTCTGATACGGATAAATTTAATCTTTAGATTAAATTGGGGAATATTACATTCTTCAGATTCATAACATGAAATGTTTTCTCCATTTATTTAGATCTGCTTTAATTTCTTTCAACAATATTTTATAGTTTTCAAGGTATAAGTCTTGTACCTTTTAAGCAAATTTATTCCTAGGTATTTTTAAAAAATGATATTGTGAATGAAGTTGTTTTCTTAATGTTGTTCTTGAATTTTTCCTTACATGTGTATACAATACAATTGATTTTTATATATTGATATCATGTCCTTCAAACTAGATGAAGCTGTTTTTTTTCTATTACATATATTAGTTTAGCAATCTTTTCTTCTGTAGCATTACATGACTAATAAGAGAAAGTGCAAGAGACATTCATTAGGTGAAATTTTATTTTAGTTCTAATAGTTTTTTTATGAATTACTTAAAGATTTTCTCTGTTACAAGAGCATTTCATCTGTCAATAGAAAGATTTTATTTCTTCCTTTCCTATATGGATGGCTTTTATTTCTTTTTCTTGCCCAATTACCCTGGCTAGAAAATCCAGTATAATGTTGAATATAAGTGGAGAGAGTAGACATCCTTGTCTTTTTCCTTATATCATGGGAAAATTATCCAGTCTTGAAGTATGAAGCTGGCTGTGGTTTGTTTGTAGAATACATTTGATGTGAGGGGGAAGTTTCTTTCTATTCCTTATATGTTGAGTGTTTTTATTATGAAAGGCTGTTAAATTTTGTAAAATGCTTTTTCTGAGTCTTTTGAGGTGCTCAAGTTAATTTTATTTTTTATTCTGTTCATGTGATGTATGACATTAATTGATTTTCATATACTAAAGCTATCTTTTACACCTGGGATAAATCCCACTTGGTCATGTTGTATAATTCCTTTTATATGTTGCTGGAATCTGTTTGCTAGTACATATTGTCTGGTCCGAGCTCCTCAGTCAGGGTGTGTGAGTGGGGGTTCAGGGCCCTGGGTAAAGAAAAAGGCATGTGGAGCCATGGGGAGTTTAGGCATATTGAGTTTATTCCATGATCTTTCCCTTCCCTTTGCTCTCTCTGTGCTCTTCCCTGCTCCTGCTCCACTCTTCTGTTTATACAGGAGCTGCTTTTTTGTCTCTACTATCAGAATATGTGATTGGTTCTTACAGTGGCATACCTATCATGTTACATATACTGATTAGCTGGTGTATGTATCGGTCAGGATCAAGCCCATCCGCCTGAAGCTGAGTAAAGTTATGCTGTGCCATTGTTTCCCGGATATAGCCAAGAAATATCCAGGACACTTTGGCCATTTATTATTAGGCTCTAGGTCCCCCTACATTCCACCTCTTAAATGGCCAGTATCTTAAGGGCTTGCTACCACAGGGCCTCACCCTGGGCCCAAAAGCCACATCAACAATATAAGTCACAACTATGTATCTTTAAAAAAAAGATATAATAAAAAAACATAACCAAGAAGGTTATGAAACTGATGCTGCCTAACATAACCCATTTCCAAGTGGATCCCAGATGTTGTCATATATGTGGCATTGTTCCACCGATACCTGGTTTGACTATTGACTACAGTACAATTACAAAGAACCTGGTGGGTATTGCTTTATAATCTTAACTTCTTTTTTTTTTATTAACAATAGAATAAAAATTTTAATGAAATAATGCATCAGTACACTTGTATTTGAAACTATTGTGTTGGGCCAACTTCCCTGAATCCTAGTTCCCCAACCTCAGAGCTACATTCTACAAAGCTGTTAGCCCCTAAATGATGTTGTCTGTACTTTGTTAGTCTAATCACCCATTTTCCCACCGTTCTGTGTAATCTAATCAAGAAACCCACCCTTCTCTATAATCTAATCAACGATTTCTACATTGGTTGGAAGACAATAGCAATGAAAGAAATGGGTGTGGTCTTAGGTCAGTCTAATCACATAAAACCCAGAGAACACAGACTGACTAAATCTGAGGCTGCCTGGGCTTTGGAGAACTGAGAGTTATGGCTGCACTTTATAAGACCTACACTGTGCTCCGATTTCAAGAGAACTTCCTGATCTAATAACTGACCAGATGTGAGACTATTCATAGTAGACTCTAGTGGGTATGGAATTTAGGGTAAAGAGCTTTCTGCTTACTTTTGCTTATCATAAATACTTTGAGTTTATATGTCATCCCACCTAAGCCTTTTCCAAGAGAATCAGTAGCCTTTCTAATTATTTTCAATGATAGAAGTATTTAAAGTATTTGTAACCGAAACATTTGTAATGTATTGGTTTGCAGTATAATAAGGTTTTGTTTTTAATTAGGGAAGTTGTGAACTTACAAAACAATCAGCATAATGTGTAGAATTCCCACATAACACACTTCCACCAACACCTTACAATGTTGTGGAACATTTCTAGCAGATTATGAGAGAACATCACCAGAATATTACCACTAACTATGGTCTATATCACACATTTAGTATATTTTTCCACCACCCCCCCTTTATTAACACAGTACCTTCTTTGACATTGATTCAGGAATATTACAATCTTGCTGATAGCCATAGATCATAAGATACATTAACTGTATTTTTCTCATACAACTCTTCTTTTCTTCTGTAAGGTTAGTATTAGGTTCATGTGTTCATTGCCAAGTCTGCCAATTTTAAAAAAATATTTATTTATTTATTTATTTATTTATTTATTTATTTATTTCTCTCCCCTTCCCCATCCCCCCCAGTTGTCTGCTCTCTGTGTCCATTCACTGTGTGTTCTTCTGTGTCCACTTGTATTCTTGTCAGTGGCACTGGGAATCTGCATCTCTTCTTGTTGCATCATCTTGCTGCATCAGCTCTCCATGTGTGCGGTGCCACTCCTAGGCAGGCTGCACTTTTTTTTGGTGCTGGGTGGCTCTCCTTACTGGGTGCATTCCTTGTGCATTGGGCTCTCCTATGTGGGGGAACCCCAGCATGTTATGGCCCTCCTTGCACCCATCAGCACTGTGCATGGGCCAGCTCATCACGCTGGTCAGGAGATTCTGGGTTGAACCCTGGACCTCCCATGGATGCTCTAGCCATTGAGCCAAATCCATTTCCCCAAGCCTGCTAATTTTATTTATTTATTTATTTATTTATTTATTTATTTATTCTTTATTTTTTTAATGTTACATTAAAAAAATATGAGGTCCCCATATACCTCCCATCCCCCTCACCCCACTCCTCCCCCCACAATGACAAACTCCTCCATCATCATGAAACATTCATTGCACTTGGTGAATACATCTCTGAACACCACTGCACCTTATGGTCAAAGGTCCACACCATAGCCCACACTGTCCCACAGTCCACCCAATGGGCCATGGGAGGACATATAATGTTCTGTAACTGTCCCCACAGCACCACCCAGGACAACTCCAAATCCCAAAAATGCCCCCACATCACATCTCTTCCTCCCACTCCCTACCCCCAGCAGCCACCATGGCCACTTTCTCCACACCAAAACCACATTTTCTTCGATTACTAATCACAATAGTTCATGAATAGAATATCATATAAGTCCACTCTAATCCATACTCTATTCCTCCATCTTGTGAACCCTGGAATGGTTGTGTCCACTCCACATCTATGTCAAGAGGGGGCTTAGATTCCACATGGATGCTGGATGCAATTCTCCTATTTTCAGTTGCAGGCAGTCTTGGCTCCCTTGTGTGGTGGTTGACCTTCACCTCCATGTTAGCTGAGTGGGGTAAGTCCAATAAACCAGAGTGTAGGAGTTGCAAGTCTGCCAATTTTAATCTTCTCTATTTCTCTTGGTCAAACATAGCTAAAGGTTTGTCAATTTTATTGATCTTTCCAAAGAATAAGCTTTTGGGTTTATTGATAGTCTCTTGTTTTCCTGTTGTCTATTTCACTGATTTCAGCTCTCTTCTTTTTTACTTCCTTCATTCTGCTTGCCCTAGGTTGTTTGCTCTTCTTTTTCCAGGAAGAGGTTTGGGTTGTATTTGATATCTTTCTCCCTTCTGCCATTTACAGCACTATGTCTCCATTTAAACATTGTTTCAACTTCATACTATATGTTCTGGTATATTGTTTCATCATTTATTTAATCTCAAAGCGTTTTCTTGAATTCTTTCTTGATTTTTAAAGAACATATTATTTACTTACTAAAAAAGATACTTAGAATCACTGGACATTGTAAATCCTCACAGGCCCCACTGGATGGAATGGAGGAGAGTATGGGCCATGATGTGAACCATTGTCTATGAGGTGCAGAGGTGCCCAAAGATGTACTTACCAAATCCAATGGATGTGTCATGATGATGGGAACGAGTGTTGTTGGGGGGGGGGGGGGGAGAGGGGGCGTGGGGGGGTGGGGTTGAATGGGACCTCACATATATATTTTTAATGTAATATTATTACAAAGTCAATTAAAAAAAATTTCTGTCTCAAGAAAAAAAAGATACTTAGATTACATATATGTTACATAAAATATATAGGGGACTCCATAAATCCCACTCCCCCACTCCTCCCACACTTTAACACATTAACAACATCCTTCATTATTGTGGTACATTTATTACAATTGGTGACCACATTTTGCAGCATTGCCAGTAAGTGTGGGTTACAGTTTACATTGTAGTTTACACTTGGTCCCACACAATTTTGTCAGTTATGATCAGATATATAATGGCTTGTATCTCTCATTTCAATGTCATTCAGGACAATTCCCTAGTCCCTAAAATGCCCCCATATTACACCTGGTTTTACTCTCCATCACTTCAAAATCTCCAGTGGCCACTGCCTCCACATCAATGATAAAAGTTCTTTCATTGCTAGACTCACAGTCTATACTAGAATACCAGTCTACCCTAGTTCATCGTTCATTCCCTAATCCTGAGGATTCTGGAATGGTGATGTCTACTCCAACTCTAATTGAGAGGGGGATTAGATCCCATGGGTCAGATGGATGGGACTATCTTGCTTGCAGTTGCAGACTCTCTCTGTTCCTTGGGATGGTCGTTGTCCATCATCATCTCATTGTTACTTGCCCTAGGTGAATCCAATGAACTGGAGAATAGTTGTTGCAACCCTGTTGAGATTCAGAGCCCAGCTAGCACATGGACAGCCCAAAGAGTTAAGTCTCTTGGACTTACACTTATCAACTCTAGCACTAACTATAAGTTCAAATAGAAAAGGCAGAAAAGCCATGTGCAGGAAAACCACACCTGAGTCCAACTCTGTCCCACTGGTGAGCATAAGTTCCCAAGTAGGGCCCACTGGTAGAGCACCAAACTCCTGAGCTGTCTGACCTGCCTGTAGTGTCTGGATGTCTCAGCTATTTGAAGCAATATTTACTTTGGCAGTCAATTGACTCATTGATTATTTAGTAATGTATTTAATTGCCACATAGTTTTTAAAAAAATTAACTTTTTACTTCTTTTTCTTTTTTTAATTTTTAAAAATTTTTTAAAATTTTATTTCTTATTTTTATTTTTTTGTGCATATATATATATTTTATTATTCATTTTAAAAAATATTACATTCAAAAAATATGTGGTCCCATTCAAACCCACCGCCCCCACCCCACCACTCCCCCCACAGCAACATGCTCTCCCATCATCATGACACATCCTTTGCATTTGGTAAGTACATCTCTGGGCATCGCTGCACCTCATGGTCAATGGTCCGCAGCATAGCCCATACTCTCCCACATTCCATCCAGTGGGTGCTGGGAGGATCTACAATGTCTGGTAATTGTCCCTGAAGCACCACCCAGGACAACTCCAAGTCCCGAAAATGCCTCCACATCTCATCTCTTCCTCCCATTCCCCACACCCAGCAGCCTCCATGGCCACTTTTCCCACACCAATGCCACATTTTCTCTGTGGGCCTTGGATTGGTTGTGTCCATTGCACATCTATGTCAAGAGGGGGCTTAGATTCCACATGGATACTGTATGCAATCCTCCTGCTTTCAGTTGTAGGCACTCTAGGCTCCATGGTGTGGTGGTTGACCTTCTTCAACTCCATGTTAGCTGAGTGGGGTAAGTCCAATAAATCAGAGTGTAGGAGTTGAAGTCTGTTGAGGCTCAGGGCCTGGCTATCATATTGTCAGTCCAGAGATTCAAATTCCCTAGATATATCTTAAACCCCAGCACCAACTACAATTCCAGTAAAGTAGCATGAAAGGCTTGTGAAAAGAGATCCCATCTGAGTCCAGTTCCATCATGCAGAAACACCAGCTCCAAAGAAGGGCCATCTGACATGGCAGTGAACCCCATCTGCCATGACCATAGAACCTGTGGGTCTCTTTATCCCTCAGAAGAACCAATACCTGGGGTTGTATCTACTTTATCTGTCTCTGAGACTCTGCTCAGGTGTGCATAAGGGCAATCCTTCTGACACCCTCCAGACTCTTTTTTAGAGACTCATAGCCATATAAACTCATTTCTCCTTTCCATTTCCCCCTTACATTAGGTCAAACAGCATTTTAAACTCCTGTTATTATATGCAGACAGGGATATTTTGCTGGTCCGCGTTGAACCTTTAATTCAAAGTCATTTTCTAGTGGCATCATCAGCTGGTACTTGGTAGTGATCCCTCAGTGCCAGGGAGGCTCATCCCCGGGTGTTATGCCCCATGCTGGGGGGAATGCATTGCATTTACATGCTGAGTTTGGCTTCGAGACTGGCCACATTTGGGTAACATGAAGGCTGTCAGGAGGAACCTCCTAGGCACAGTGCTGCTCTACGCCTTGTTCTTATTTCAGGTGTATAGGCGCACAAGTAAAGTCATTAGTATTTGGGGCTCACTGTTGGACCCTCATTCCTTCCTGGTCCTTACTGTTGCACCTGGGGCACTGCCACTGCTCCCCTAGGGACCACGACAGAGCACCCCTGGCCAGGAACCCAGTACCCCTTCAGCTGTTGTTTTTAATTGTTTCCACTATGAGTATATCCAAACATTCCCATGCACCCTGGACATATGCCCTGTATAGCTCCCTGTCAACAATGTATCACCTGTCAATAACATTCTATATCAGTATTCCTCTGCTGCCATTGTTGAACCACTCTGTGATCCAAAACTTCCTGAAAAGTGAAGCCTAATATAATGTCAGGTTCCCTGACTAGTAAAATGGAATATAGCAATGAGTTTAAAGGTTAGATCTAGAGTACGTATTGATTTGGAAAAATTCTACATCCTATCTTTTTCTTTTCTTTTTTCCTAATTATTGAGCTTCTCTTCACAAGAGCCTTAGATGACAGTAATTCATATATACAATGTACAGTACTCCCACACATCCACCATAAAACCTTTTCCCTTCCACAGCGATAATCTTATAACTTATTAATATCATATTTACTTAAACTGATGTACAGACTCTGAGACAATAGCTTTCAACCAAGGTGTCATCTGTGGTTACATTGTGGTCCATACTTTAGGATATACAGTTTTCTAAATTTTTAGTTATCCTATGTTTTACATTATGGTTTACATTATTAATCTGTCATCCCCTAAATGTTTTTGGTGTAATATTATGTGTTTTGTATCCATCCTTGTGTACTCTCGTGAAACTCCTCTCTTACCCCCACATTTACCTTGTTTCCATCCATTCAACATCCATTTCCCCCTCCCCTTGGGGCCCACAGAGACAGCCAATCTTCATTTCCTGAGGAGCCACGTCCAGAGATATTTGCAACAGCGTTCAGGGCCTGACTTGTTCAACTGCCCTAATGCCCTGGGAGCCACCCTTTCTCTCGAGAGATACAGTTCCCTCTTTTGTGATGGCATTAGTCCTCCCCAGGATGTTGGTCCACCCCCACTCTCACTACTTGGGTCTCTACTGAATGGTACAATCCACCCTGGCAAAATGAGCATTCAGACATTCCCCAGGAGTCCGACCCGTGTCAGACCATCGTCTCTGAGCATCCTAAACAGGTAACCCTCCTAATTATATTTTGGTACGGTTTTCTCCGCATTTTACTCTCAACCAACACCTGACACTCTCCTATGTTCGTATGTTGCCCCTCCCAACCCCCAATATTTTGGGCAATATTACCCATCCACCCATCCCCAGCCCCCTTCACCCGCAAGGCCCCAGCCAAAGGCAACCACTTGCCCGTATTTTATGTCTTCTTTGTGCTCATACTTACTGCCAGCTCATGCATAGATTCCACCCCTGGAGACGTTGGCTCACATCCTTCCTCCAACCCCTGATTTCCCGTAAGCCTATCTTCCAATCTCTAGCTCTCTGAGGCAGCTTGCTTATTTCATATCATTGAGGTCATATAGTATATTATTTGTCCTTCAATGCCTGGGTTGCTTCACTCAACATAAGGTTCTCAAGATTCATCCATGTTATCACGTGTGTTTGTAGTGTATTTGTTCTTAAAGCCGAGTAGTATTCCATTGTATGTATATACCATATTTTATTGATCCACTCATCTGTTGATGGGCATTTGGGTTGATTCCAACTTTTGGTGATAGTGAACAATGCTGCTATGAACATTGGTGTACATATAGGTTTGTGTCCTTGTTTTCAGTTCTGCTGGGTATATACCCAGCAGTGGTATTGATGGGTCTTATGGCAAATCTATGGTTAGTTTTTTGAGAAACCGCTAAACTGTACTCCAGAATGGTTGGATCCTTCTGCATTCCCACCAGCAGTGGATGAGTGTTCCCCTTTCTTCACATCCTCTCCAGCATTTGTATTCTTCTAGTTTTTTCATAGCTGCCAATCTTATGGGAGTAAGATGGTATCTCATTGTAGTTTTGATTTGCATTTCCCTGATAGCTAGAGATTTGGAGCATTTTTTCATGTGCTTTTTAGCCATTTGTATTTCTTCTTTGGAGAAGTGTCTGTTTAAATCTTTTTCCCATTTTTAAAATAGGTTGTTTATCTTTTTATTTTCAAGATATATGAGTTCTTTATATATGCAAGTTATAAGTCTCTTATCAGATATATGGTTGCCAAATATTTTCTCTCATTATGTGGGTTCTCTTTTTACTTTCTTGACAAACTCCTTTCAGGTGCAGAAGGCTTTAATTTTGAGGAAGTCAACATTTATCTATTTGTTCTTTTGCTGTTCGTGCTTTTGGTGTGATATTCATGAACCCATTTCCTATTACAAGGTCCTGTAGATGTTTCCCTGTATTGCTTTCTAAGGTCTTTATGGTCTTGGCTCGTATATTTAGGTCATGATCCATCTTGAGTTGATCATTGCATAAGGTGTGAGATGGTAATCCTCTTTGATTCTTCTACATATGGATATCCAGTTCTCCAGGCACCATTTGTTGAATAGGCCATTCTCTCCCAGTTGAGAGGGTTTGGTGGCTTTATCGAATATTATATGGCTATATATATATGAGGTTCTATATCAGAACTTTCAATTAGATTCCATTGGTCTGTGTGTCTCTCCTTATGCCAATACCATGCTGTTTTCACTACTGTAGCTTTGTAGTATATTTTGAAGTCAGGTAGTGTGATCCCTCCAATTTCGTTTTTCTTTTTCAATATGTCTTTGGCTATTCGGGGCCTCTTTCCTTTCCAAATAAATTTCATAGTTAGTTTATCTAGTTCCTTCAAGAAGGCTGTGTTGATTTTTATTGGGATTGCATTGAATGTGTAGATCAGTTTTGGTAGAATAGACATCTTAATAATATTCAGTCTTCCTATCCATGAACAAGGAATATTCTTCCATTTATTTAGGTCTTTGATTTCCTTGAATAGTCTTGTATAGTTTTCAGTGTATAAGTTTTTTACATCTTTAGTTAAATTTATTCCTAAATATTTGATTTTTTTATTTACTATTGTGAATGGTATTTGTTTCTTGATTTCCTCCTTATCTTGCTCATTAGTGGTGTACAGATATGCTACTGATTTTTGCGCATTGATCTTTTAACCTGCGACTTTACTAAACTCATTTATGAGTTCTAGAAGCTTAGTTGTAGACCTCTCAGGGTTTTCTATGTATAGAATCATGTCATCTGCAAATAATGAACTTTTGACTTCTTCCTTTCCAATTTGAATGCCTTTTATATCTGGTTTTTGCCTCAATGCTGGAGCATGTACTTCTAAGACAATGTTAAATAGAAGGGGAGACAATGGGCATCCTTTTCTTGTTCCTGACTTTAGAGGGAGGGATTTTAGGATTTCTCCATTGTGAACAATGTTGGCTGTAGGTTTTTCATATATACTCTTGATCATGTTCAAAAAATTTCCTTGTATTCTGATCTTTTGGAATGTTTTTATCAAGAAAGGGTGCTGTATTTTGGCAAATGCTTCTTCTGCATCTATAGATATAATCGTGATTTTTTTCCTTCAATCTGTTTATACGGTGTATTACATTGATTGATTTTCTTATGTTGAACCATCCTTGCATACCTGGAATGAATCCCACTTGGTCGTGGTGTATAATTCATTTAATGTGTTGTTGCATGCGATTAGCAAGTATTTTGTTAAGTATTTTTGCATCTAGGTTCATTAGAGAAATTGGTCTGTAATTTTCCTTTCTTGTGGTGTCTTTGTTTGGCTTTGCTACTAGCGTAATGTTGGCACCAGAGAAGGAGTTAGCAATGTTCCTTCTGTTTAGATTTTTTGGAATAGTTTCAGCAGGATTTGTGCTAGTTCTTTCTGGAATGTTTTGTAGAATTCACCTGTGAATCCGTCTGGCCCTGGGCTCTTCTTACTTTGGAGGTTTTTAATGACTGATTCTATCTCTTTACTTGTGATTGGTTTGTTAAGATCAACAGTTTCTTCTTTCATCAATATGGGCTGCTTATGTGTTTCTAGGAATTTGTCCATTTCCTCTGAATTGTCTTTTTTGTTGGAATATAGTTTTTCAAAGTATTCTCTTATAGTCTTTATTTCTGTGGGGTCAGTGGTGATATCTCCTTTCTCATTTCTTATTTTGTGTATTTACTTCTTCTCTCTTTTTTTCTTTGTTAGTCTCACTAAAGGTTTGTCAATTTGGTTGATCTTCTCAGAAAACCAGCTCTTGGTCTTGTTTATCTTTTCAAGTGCTTTCTTATTTTCTATTTCATTTAGTTCCGCTCTTATCTTTGTTATTTCCTTCGTTCTTCTTCCTGTTGGATTACTTTGTTGTTTTTTTTCTAATTCCTCCAAATGTTCAGTTAGTTCTTCAATTTTTGCTCTCTCTTCTTTTTTGATGTATGAATTTATGGCTATAAATTTCCCTCTAAGTACTGCTTTTGCTCCATCCCATAAATTTTGGTATGCTGTGTTATCATTATCATTTGTTTCAAGGTAGTCATTGATTTCTTTTGAGATTTCCTCTTTAACCCACTGCTTTTCTATGAGTGTGCTGTTTAATTTCCAAATCATGGTGTGAAATCTGGGCCTCTGGCCTTGCAGATTTCCAGCTTTACTCCACTGTGGTCAGAGATATTATTTTGTATGATTTCGGTCTTTCTGAATTCATTAAGCCTTTCTTTGTGGCCTAGCATATGGTCTATCTTGGAGAATGATTCATGTGCGCTTGAGAAAAATGTATATCCTGCTGTGTTTGGGTGTAATGATCTATATATGTCTATTAGATCCAGCTCATCCAATATACTGTCAAATGTTTTGCTTCTGTAGTGATTCTCTTTTGAGATGTTCTATCCAGAGTTGATAGTGGTGCATTAAAATCCCCCCAATAACTGTAGATGCATCTATTCTTTCATTCAGTTTTTCCAGCGTTTGTCTCATGTATTTACATGCACCCTTGTTAGGAGCATAAATATTTGTGATTGTTCGATCTTCTTGACAGATTGGCCCTTTCACTAAAATGTAGTATCCTTCTTTGTCTCTCACAATTGTTTCGCATTTAAAGTCTATTTTGTGTGATATTAATATAGGTACTCCTGCCTTTTTTTGGTTATTGTTTGCTTGTATGATTGTTTTTCAACCATTCACTTTCAACCTCCATCAATCTCTGGGTCTAAGATGTGTCTCTTGTAGACAGCGTATAGATCGGTCATATTTCCTTATCCAATGTCCCAGTCTGAATCTTTTGATAGGTGAGTTTAATCCGTTAACATTCAGTGTTATTACTTTCAAGGAATTTTTTGTGTTAGCCATAATTTGATTGGACTTGTGTTTGTCATATTTTGTTTGCTTTTTTTTCCCCTTCTCTTTTTGTCTTTTTTGTTACTCTTACACTCTCCTCCAACTCTGCCTGTCCTGTTTTTTTCTTTCTTCCTGCAGAACTCTCTTTAGAATTTCTTGAAGGGGAGGTTTCTTGTAGGCACACTCTTTCAGTTTCTGTTTATCTGTGAATATTTTGAACTCTCCATCATTTTTGAATGGTAGTTTAGCTGGTTAGACTATTCTTGGTTGGAAAATTTTTTCCCTTTAGTACCTTGACTATGTCATACCACTGCCTTCTTGCTTCCATGGTTTCAGATGAGAAATCAGAACTTAATCTTATGGAGCTTCCCTTGTATGTGATGGCTTTCTTTTCTCTTGCTGCTTTTAGAATTTTCTCTTTGTCTTGAGCATTGGATAATTTGACAAGTATATGTCCTGGGGTGGGCCTGTTGGGGTTTATGATAATTTGGGTGCACTGTGCTTCTTGGATATGTACATCTGTCTCTTTCAGTAGATTTGGTTAATTTTCAGCCATTATGACCTGCAACACTCCTTCTGACCCCTTTCCCTTCTCTTCTCCTTCTGGAATGCCTATAATACCTATGTTTGAATGTTTTGCATTATCATTCAGGTCCCTAAGTCCTAGCTGGATTTTTTCTATCTTTTTATCGACCATTTCTACTATTTGTTTGATTTTCGATGTACTGTCTTCCACATCACTAATTCTCTGCTCTGCCTCTTCTAGTCTGCTGATATTTGCTGCAAGTGTATTTTTGATTTCTTGAACTGTGGTGTTCATTCCCTTCATATCTGTTATCTTTTTGCTTATGTCTGCAATTTCCCCTCCAAGTTTTGTCTTCATGTTTTAACCTCTTCCTTTACTTCATTAAATTTGTCGGTGATAAATGTTCTGAGATGTTTCACTACTTGTGCGAAGTTCTGCTCCCCTTCCTCATTTGTAGTTTGTTCCCTGGATTCAGCCATGTTTTCCTGATTACTGGTTTGTTTTGTAGATTTTTGTTGCTGTATCGTCATCATTTTATCTTGACGGGTTTAATCAGTTCCTTAGGTTCTTTTTCTAGTCTTGGGGATTAATTAGCTGTTGTTTTTGCCTAAGTGTTATATCTTCTCTTTGTCACTTTGTTCTTCTTATTCTAATTTCTTATTGCTGGTTGAGTTCAATTCAAAGGAAAGTATTAGTGCCGGGGAAAGGCAATTGTGTAAGCAAGGAAAAAGTGTAAAGTAGTATTGATGATAAATGTTAACAGAGCAAGAGTATGAGATCTGGGAGAATGGATATTAGATTCATGTAAGTTGTGTAAAGTTATAGCAGTAAGTAGAGTATAATGACATAGTCGACTGAATATGGGAGGAATATGGTATGAATTAAAAATTTAGTATTTTCATGAGAGAGGGAAAGAGAAAAGAAAGGCAATAGTTTCAAGAGTGGATAACAGACAGAAAACAAAACAAAGGTATTAGAAATTAAGAGTTAGACACTTTGTGGTTCAAAGAAAGGGAGGTGGAATATAGGAGAGACAATAGATGATGGAGGATTTCAAGATGTAGGGGAAAGGGGATAGTGTAGGTAGCCAATATCAGTTCACACAGAAATGAGGCAGTGGAGGGTGAGGAAACCCAGCAAATGTGTGGTGTTCCCTGTAGCACCTATTGTATATTTAAGTTAAAATAAAATAAGAAGAAAATGAAGAACAAGAGAAAGAGAAAAAAAAAAGAGAAGAAAGGAAGAATGAAAAAGGGGGTGGGTAAAGGGCAGGGAACAGGTGGGGAAAAGAAAAAAAAGATATACCAAGCACAACAGCAAAACAACAACAACAAAAACCCTAAATTACTGAAAAAAAAAGCTGGGGGATACGCTGGGAGAAAAGACTAGGGGAAAATGCCATGTTAGCAATCAGGACATTAAAAAAAATAAAATAAAAATAAAAACAAATCAAAGCAAAACAAAAAAGAAAAAATGCACACTTTGATGGCTAGGACATTCAAGGACCTCAGATGTACCTCAGGGCATGATGGGTTCAGGGATGGAAAGTCTGAGATATTGAAGACTCAAGAGGTGTGAGTCTCTGGGGTGTGGGCCACCAGGGTTTAGGGGACTCAGACCTGGTAACCTCAAGTCCGGTTAACAGAGAGCCTGGGAACACTGCAGTGCATCACAGCCTTCAGGGATCCCCGTAGCTGGGTGCCAGCCCTATGGGTGAGGTCACATCCACAAGCTCTATCCTGTGTGTCTGAACCCCACAATTCACTCACTCACTGGGGTCTATTCTGTGGATGTATCACCAATTCGACTTCAGGACCCCTCCCACCCTGTAAGCCCCCAGAATGGCCACCTGGGGGCGCCTCTACACTACATCCAATTTAATGACGCAGATCAATAGCCAGGCCTGGGGGTGGGGCTCCAGCCGGAAACGCTGATAACAGAGTTCAAAACCGAAATTCCCATGCTTCACAAAATATTCCCCTAATCGACTTCCAGGCATCTCCCACCCTGTCAGACCCTGGTGGCATCTCTTTTTTGCTATCAATTTAAGTCCACTGCAGATCAGCAGCTGGGCTTGGCGGGGGGGCGGGGCTCTAGGCAGAAACGCTATTATTTGTGTCTGCAATCAAAAATTCCCCACTTCACAATAAAACTCCCGTTTGTCTCCCCAAATCAGTCTGGAAAGGCCTCCTGTCTTATTAAACCCCCAATAGGCCGCTCATGTCTTATGAATTCCCCAGTACTGCAGAACCTCCAAAAAACGCCACCGCAGCACCCGGTGCTGCAGCCCCGCCCACCCTAGGAGGGAGCGTCCCACGCGCAGCCCTGATCTCCATGTAATAGAGTCTCAATTATATTTTATAGATGAATTTTCTCTGTTACCTTCCCACCAAATCAATGTCCAGACACCTCCTGCCCTGCAAAAATCCTGACACAGCCTGGTCCCAAAGAACCTCCAATGCTGCACAGCCGCTGCTTTGCAGGAGATATTATCAGATATGCTCACTCAGCCACCATCTTGCCCCACCCCATTAAATTTTATTTTATTTATTCATTTTTTAAAAAATATTACATTAAAAAAATATGAGGTCCCCATATTCCCCCCACTCCACCCACCCCACCACTCCCACATCAACAACCTCTTCCATCATCACAGCACATCTGCTGCACCTGGAAAATACATTCTGGAGCACCGCTGCACCACATGGACAGTGGTCCACATTGTAGTCCACACTCTCACCCAGTCCACCCAGTGGGTCATGGTGGGACACAACATCCAACATCCATCCCTGCAGCACCACCCAGGACAACTCCAAATCCTGAAAATGCCCCCACACCATATCTCTTCTTCTGTCTCCCTACCATCAGCAGCCACCATGGCCATCGTCTCCACATCACTATTACAATTTCTTCCCTTACTAATTACAATATTTCCCCAGCAGAACGTCAGTAAGTCCACTCTAATCCATACTCTATTCCTCCATACTGTGGACCCTGGAATGGTTCTGTCCAGTCACCCTCTACATCAAAATGAGGCTTAGATTCCACATGGATGATGGATGCAGTTTTCCTGCTTGCAGCTGTAGGCACTCTTGGCTCCCTGGTGCGGTGCTTGACCCTCTTAACCTCGTCCAATTTTTTCCTGCTATTATTCTCTAATTTTATTCCAATGTGCTCAAAGAACATACTTCTTATTATTTCTATCCTTTTAAATTCATCAAGGTTCATTTTAAGATCTAAGGTCTTAAGATCATAAGGACTATCTTGGAGAATATTCCATGTACACTTGAGAAGAATATATGTTCTCTTGTTGGGTGAAGTGCTCTATAGATGTCTATTAGGTCTCATTGTTTTGTAGTGTTACATTCACTTCTATTTCCATGCTGATCTTCTGTCCAATTATTCTATCCATTATTGAAGTGAGATATTATTATTGAGCTATTATTTTTGAATTGTTTATTTTGCCCTTCATTTCACTCCAGTTTTGTTTTTGTTTTTGTTTTTTTTTTCTCTATATGGTTTTTGGTCTTTTGCTTTAGATGCATATATATGTATATTAATAATTATTGCATGTTTTAGTTTCCCAGCAGCTAAAACAAGTACCATACAATGGATTGGCTTAACAACAAGAATTTATTCACTCATGGATTCAGGGGCAATCTTTGGGGTTCCTTGGCTTTTCCATCACATGGCAATACATGTGGTGGCATTTTCTCATTTCTCTTCCAGCTTCCATTGACCTCTGACTTCTGGGTACTTCCCATGGCTTTCCTTGTCCAACTTCCTTTGCTTATAAGAACTTCTGTCATATGGATTAAAGTTTACCATCATTCAGTCTGGGCATATCTTAATTAATAACATCTTTAAAGGACTGGGGGTTGGGATCTGAACATGACTTTTTCCCCAACACTTGTATTTGATGGATTGATAATTTTATCATTATAAAATGTCCCTCTTAGCCTTTAGTATTATTTTTTTGTTTAAAAATTATTTTTGTCATAGTATTATTGTAGCTACTATAGATTTCTCCTGGTTACTCTTTGTAGGATATATTTTTTTCCCATATTTTTACCTTCTACCTATTTGAACTTTTAAATCTAAGGCATGTCTCATATAAAACATATAATTGGATCTTGTTTTTTTTATCCAGTATATTCTCTGCCTTTTGATTTTATTGCTTAATCCATTCACATTTATTGTTATTATTGATATAGTTGTGTTTACATTTGTTATTTTACTTTTTGCTTTTGATATGTTTCATGGCCTGCAAGAATCTTGTACTGAGTTAGAACTGTTCTTACACACACATAACTACATGAATTTTTAATTTATGCATTGTGCTGCAATCGCTTCTTCAACCAATATCATTTCAGCTGTAACATCATTAGTGATTCGCTTTGCTAGACAGTGATAGTCTCACCCCCACACCAAATCGTACTTATTTTCCATATTTTTTCTAACCTCCTCCTCATGAGCAAAGCAGGAGAGGACAAATATCAATAATTTCAGCTTGTCATGTATAGGTGAGAATTATTCATTCATAGTAACTTTCTTTCTCTTTCTCCCACACTTAAAACAGCTGGGTCTTCTTGATGCCTTTCTCCAATTTTCTTCATCTTCTATAAATTCTGATAGCTTTCTTTTCCCTACACATAACCATATGGCAAATTGTCCATGTAGACTCTTCCTTTCTCCATACTCACTTCTTCATGACTACATGTTGACACCCTGTTCTCCACTTTGTCTTTCTCCTGTCACTTTTTCTTCTGCATCATTGACCTCAGGGCCCACAGTAAATTGTTTGTTTCTTAGAACATTTGGCATTATTTTGGTTTGCATTTCATCATGTTTCATTGTTTAAACATCACCCCTGTCTTAGTTTATCAAAAGGCTGCTGATGCAAAGTACCAGAAATGTGTTGGTTTTTATAATGGGGAATTTGTTAAGGGTAAAAGTTTTCAGTTCTGAGGCCGTGAAATGTCCAAATTAAGGCAACATCAGTAGTCACTAAAATCAACTACTGTTGATTCTGGAATCCTGCCACATTGTGAATATAGCCATCTATCTCTGCTGAGGTCCCTGCCTTCCCCTCCAGAATCTACTATCTCTTAGCTGTCGACAACCAGGCATAGGGTTTTTCTCTTATCAGTCGTCTCTCAGTCTCAGCTGCTGTGCTTTCTTCCCGAGTTCAGCTGTGAGCTATCAGTAATATGACTCATTTCTTCAGGCTGTGCTCATCTCCTCAATGTTGGACTGCTCCATGGGCCCAGCTCTTTGGCACTTTGTGCTTAAACCTTGACTACTATTGATCCTCGAGTCAACATTTCACATTGTGTGTCTCTCTCTGTGTGTCTCCATTTATATCAGATCAGCAAGAGGGTGGAGACCCAAGCTGGCTCATGCCTCAATGACCTAGTCTAATCAAAAGTGTCTCAAACCCATAGGAATAGATTAGTTCAGAAACATAATCTTTTTCTTTTTGGGATTTAAAAAAGAACTTCAAATGGTCACAACTTCCATGATCTGATAAGTTGGAATATTTTAGTCATACTGCTACCTCTGGAAATGGAATATCTGTCCATTTCCAGAGATAAAGATAATAAAACCTCAGATTTGAAACTGTCCTAAAGTTCATCTAGTCCAATTTCCCTATGTCTTGTTTAAAATAAAACTACAATACTCATGCTAGACATATATTGAGTTTCTGCTGGAATACATTCATTGACAGAGAGGTCACTACTTCCCAAAAGTGGCCTATTCCAGTCCAGTTTATGTCTGGATGTGACTGCTGAAAATGACTTGAGAGTCTCTGGAGGTCTTTAAGCTTCATAATACTATGATTGTGATGGTTTTATTATTCTTTTGATAGTTTTATCATTCTCTGTGACTGTATGGCCCATGAACTCACTGCATCTGGATCACCAGGGAGTGTCTGTGACAGATGCAAGACTCCTGAGTCTTACTCCATATCTGTTAAGTCTTTATTGCCTCTCTTCATGTTTCTATATTATTCTCCAGGGTACAGATGGTGACATTACCTTTCCTTCAGACTGATCCTGATGTTCAATTTTTAGATTTATCCTGACTCTGCATGGGAGTGGGGAAGAGTTGAGTAGACAGTGTTTGATTGCTCCTGAGTCAGCCTTTAAAGAAGCCCATTCCCTTTCCTTTCCTTTTTCTAGGAGTATTATACCAGGCTCCTACATTTTACTATTAAGTTTATGGCCAAGCCCCACTCTTCTTTGCTGTTTCCACAGTTTAAAGAGTGGTTCTAGATCTCATTTTTTATGACAATAGGAAGGCAGCATTAGGTCTCAGTGCCTCACTGATAGGATCTGTTGTAAAAGTTGGCTAGAGAGAAATGTCTCTTATTACTGAGTTACGTAATTTTTCAAGTCCTAGTGTTTAGCACACAAAAATGAACCTAGGTTTAAATCACATGCCCATTTGCATTATGTCAATTCTAAGGTGTGCTGCTCCACATTAATTATATGTAATGTGGCTATATCTTAGGAGTCATTTATAATAGTTTCTAAGTTACTCATTAATAGTTTTCAAATAAAATGTTTCCTTACTGGCGGCGGACTTGGCCCAGTGGTTAGGGCATCCATCTACCACATGGGAGGTCCTTGGTTCAAACCCCGGGCCTGCTTGGCCCATGTGCAGCTGGTGCATGCACAGTGCTGATGCACTCAAGGAGTGCCCTGCCACGCAGGGGTGTCCCCCACGTAGGGGAGCCCCATATGCAAGGAGTGTGCACTGTAAGGAGAGCTGCCCAGCATGAAAGAAAGTGCAGCCTGCCCAGGAATGGTGCCACCCACACGGAGAGCTGACACAACAAGATGATGCAACAAAAAGAAACCCAGATTCCCGTGTTGCTGACAACAACAGAAGCAGACAAAGAAGATGCAGCAAATAGACACAGAGAACAGACAACCAGGGTGGTGGGGGGAAGGGGAAATAAATAAATAAATAAATAAATCTTAAAAAAATGTTTCCTTACTCATACTCAAAGAGCTTATTTTATAATGAACTGGCAAGAAGAGGGGATGTTTCATTTTTCCAGTAATGCTTGAGACCAATATAGCTTGGAGAATTTATAACATTTTTTTTTCTTTTTTTTACTCAGCTAAGTTGGTTATCCACACTCAGGAAATATCTTGTCAGGTCTCAGCCCTAATGCCATATGTGCCAGGTGAAGGCAACAATTAATATAATCTGCCAGTAGCAGCAGGTAAATTGAAATCTCTTTTAGTTTGCTAGGGTGCTGAAATGATTATATATCATGAACTGGGTTGGCTATTACAAGGAGACATATTAGCTTACAAGCTTACATTTTTGAGGCTATGAAAATGTCCAAGTCAAGGAAACATCATGCAAAATTTCTCTCTGAAGACTTGTTGCTGGTGATCCTCTGTCACATGGCAAGGCCTGTGGTGGTGTCTGCTGCTCTCTCCCTTCTCTTGTGGTTTTCCTTGCTTTTAGCTTCTGGCTTCCATAGCTTTCTCTCTCTGTCTCTCTCTCCATTCAATCTATTTATAAAGGACTCCAGTAAGAAGATTAAGACCCACCCTGGGTCATGCCTTAACTGAAGACACCTAATCAAAGGTCCCACCAACAATAGGTCTACACCCACAGAAATGAATGAGCTTTAAGAACATGATTTTCCGGTGTCCATACTGTTTCATACTGTCACAGAGCTATACCTGAATGGATGTCCTACTATTCATCTTCATTTGCCAATCAGGAAGGGAACAAAGTGCTGATTAAGCCCTGATCAAGACATTGTGGTGGACATGAAATAGCTCTGGACAATCCTACCCTCCATTGATATAGCCCAGATGATGTGCAGACACAGTTCCAGGAACTGAAGGTTTGAACAGTATGTACCTTGATTTAAGTAAACTTGGGGGCTAGATGACTCAGAAGGCCACTTCAGTTACTTCTGCCTAAAGAAATGGCACAATTTTTTTAGATGGGAGAACACAAAATGGGGGGTTTACAAAACCCATTTTACTTTTCATATTTAAATTTATGAGATCCTGCCAATTTTTAAAAAGGGAATTGATTCTCACAATGTAGTTATTGTTAAGACTCAAACTCTCTAGCTATTTTGGCAACAGTTAGACAATTTTTTTTTCAAAGAGCCCAGTAAATTCTGAAAATCACTGCTTGTATTAGTCAGCCAAAGGGGTGCTGATGCAAAATACCTGAAATCAGTTGGTTTTCATAAAGGGCATTTATTTGTGGTAGGCGCTTACAGATACCAGGCCATAAAACATAAGTTATTTCACTCACTAAAGTCTATTTTCATGTGTTGGAGCAAGATGGCTGCTGATATCTCCAAGGATTCAGGCTTCCTGGGTTTCTCTGGGCTCAGCTCTTCTGTTTCCTCCCCAAGGTCAACTGTAGATTATGAGGCCCCCTAGACTTTGCCTTTCTCCTAAAGGTCAGCTGTAGATTATCAGGCAAATGGCTCTGTCTCTCTCCCCGGGGCTCCAGCTTCCAGCATCAAACTCCAACATCAAAACTCCAACATTAAAAGCCCTCAACTTTGTCCTTTGTCATGCCTTTTATCTCTGAGTCCCCACCCACCAAGATGTAGGGACTCAATGCCCTAATGATGTGGCCCAATCAAAGCCCTAATCATAACTTAATCATGTCTAAGTACAGAACAGTTTACAAACAAAATCTAGTATCTATTTTTGGAATTCATAACCATATCAAACTGCTACAATGGTGTTACAATTAAGGGCACATAAATAAGTGTAGGAAGTTAGGCTACACCCAAGGTACTGTGAAGTGATGTTAGAATACTTCAGGACCTTTGAGGTTCAACTGTACTGTAAGCCATAGCACAGAAAAGTGGTCTAGGGCCCCAGGGCACACTGACTGCATAATTGTAGAAATCTGTTCTCCCTTGACATGCACCAAATTCTCTTCCTAGGGGGGCCATAGCTTAACAGGGCAGGGCAAGTCATGTTTGGAAGAGGCAGGAAGGGAGCAGCATGTACCTCCTAGCCTTTCCACTGAAAAGGAAAGGTCCAAAGCAGGCTATTTATTGTTAAGAAGGTGTTGATTTTGGAGGCAGGGTATGGGGAGAGGGTGGGTGGTTAGTGTAGGGAGCAGAAATACAACTATTAAAATTTGTTTCAGGCACAAAAACAGACTTTGAGTGAGGTTAGAAATAATTTTGGTATGCAAAGCCTGTGATTTAACAATGATTTTGCTCTCCTGAGAAACATTTCATACCTTGCTCTGAGTGCCTGTTTGGTTCATTCTGTTAAAACAGCAGCAAGTACCAACAAGATTAGGCAAGACAAGCAGAGATGAGAGTGAAGTAAGTGAAGCAGAAGCCAGAGTGCTGGAGGCATGGTAGCTGGGAAATTTGCATGGACATTACTTGTAAGATAGAAGAGGTTTAGCAGATCAAAGAGAATTTCTTGTGACATAGTGCCTTCTACTTATCCTAACATGCTCCACCAGCTTTTATTCAGGGAGAATTTCTATTATGCAGAGTATAGTCTAAATTACTTATGATAAAGTAACACAAAATTACCACAGGTATGAATTCTTATAAATCCTCAATTATCTTCCACAGATACAGAAATGGAAACAAAGGTCCCTAATTAAAACATAAGTTTTAGGTCAATGTAAAAAAAGAAATCACACCAGACTAGAATTTTTGGTCTCTTTTATTCCCTTAGAAACTTTCCCTTCATTTGTCCCTTCAGGTTCTTTATATATCAAATATTTATTAAGCATCTACTGTGTCCTAAATATTGTTATAGGCACTGGGGAGACAGAGACAAATATCAATCAGTCAACCCTGCCTTTGGGACTTTACAGCCTGATAGAAGAATCATTGGAGTAAATCAATATTTTAAAATCAGTGTGACCAACTGATGATGCAACTGGAAAATGACCTTATACGGAAGGTTCAATGCGGATCAGCAGAATATCCATGTCTACATAAAATACCATGACTTTAAAATGCTGTTTGACCTAAAGTAAGGGGGAAATGGAAAGGAGAAATGAGTTTATATGGCTATGAGTTTCTAAAAAAGAGTCTGGAGGCTGGCAGAAGGTTTGCCCTCATGCACAACTGAGCAGAGTCAGAGAGACAGATAAAGCAGATACAACCCCCAGATATTGGTTCCTTTGAGGGCTAAAGAGACCCATGGGAGTTATGGTCATGGCCGATGGGGTTAACTACCAGGGCAGATGGCCCCTCTTTGGAAATGGTGTTTATGTGTGATGAATCTGGACTCAGATGGGATCTCCCTTCATAAGACTTTCATGCTAATGTGCTGGAGGTGCAGTTAATGTTGGGGTTTAAGATATATTTAGGGGATTTGAATCTCTGGACTGACAATGTGATAGCCAGATCCTGAGCCTCAACAGACTCCAGCACCTACAATCTGATTTATTGGACTTACCACACTCAGCTAAGATGGAGGTGAAGAAGGACAACCACCACACCATGGAGCCTAGAGTGATTACAACTGAAAATGGGAGGATTGCATCCAGCATCCAGGTGGAATCTGAGCCTCCTCTTGACATAAAGGTGCAATGGACACAACCAATCCAGTGTCCACATAGAAGAGGTGGCATTGGATTGGGAAAAGTGGACATAATGGACAAAGGGTATGGGGAAAGGCAGGAAGAGATGAGAGGTGGAGGCGTCTTTGGGACATGGAGCTGCCCTGGATGGTGCTTCAGAGGTAATCACCGGACATTGTAAATCCTCACAGGGCCTACATGATGGAATAGAGGAGAGTATGGGCCATGATGTAAACCAATGTATATGAGGTGCAGAGGTGCCCAAAGATGTACTTACCAAATCCAATGGATGTGTCATGATGATGGGAACGAGTGTTGTTGGGGGGGGGGGGGAGAGGGGGGGTGGGGGGGTGGGGTTGAATGGGACCTCACATATATATTTTTAATGTAATATTATTACAAAGTCAATAAAAAATAAAAAAATTAATAAAAAAAAAAAAAATAAAAAAAAAAAAAAAAAAAAAAAAAAAAAAAAAAATCAGTGTGATAAGGTGCTGCGATGATGATGGACAACACCCATCCCAAAAAACAGAGTATCTACAACTGCAAGCAAGCCAGTTCCATCCATCTGCCCCACAGAATCTAAGCCCCCTCCCAATCAGAAATAGAGTTGACATCCTTCCCCAAATCCTCAAGATTTGGGAATGAACAATGGACTAAATTAGAATTATTATTTGACTATGGACTTTTTATTATTTTAGCAATTGAAGAACTTGTAACATTGATATAAAGGCAGTGGTCACCAGAGGTTCTGAGGGGAGGGAGAGAGAGAGAAGAAGAGGTGGAGCATAGGGCATTTTTTTGGACATTGATATTATTCTGAATGACATTTCAATGATGGATAGAGGCCATTATACATTTTGTGAAAACCTATAAAAATATATGGTGCAGAGTGTAAACTATAATGTAAACTATTGACCATGGTGAGTAGTAATGCTTCAATTGTAAAAAATGTACCACACTAATGAAAGATGTTGTTAATGGGGAAAAGTGTGGGAGAGGAAGGGGTGAGGTATAGGGGAATCCCTCTATATTTTTGATGTATGATTCATGTAATCTAAAGCTTCTTTAAAAATGAAAAAAAAAATTAAGAAAAATTCCAACCTTAACCAAAAAAAGGAACTTACTATTAAGGGATAACAGGCCGTGCTAAGTATTTTTGTGTGCAACAGATCCTAAGGGTGGGCTTTCCCTCAAGTGAGTTTTGTGGGTACAGAGGCTTAATTTAATTCATACTTGAACCCCTACTTCTCACTTCCCAGTTCTCACTTGAGACTAAAGTATTATGAAACATCAAACTGATGAACGAGTGCTGTGAAATCAGAGGTAGCTAATGAAGTGATACCTAAATTACTTTACTCAATTTATATTTTTACTTTCATTTTCAATTGTCAGCTTAAAATGAGAGCATACTTATTCAACAACTCCTAAAGCAATTCCTCTGACAGCTTCAGATGTAAATGTTAAGTGTTTATAAAGAAATTGTGTTTGGGGATATGCGAGATTCTTTCTGGGGTATCCCACTCCCAATGTGTGAAACATGCTTCACCTTGACACAGGTTTATTTTTTATTTTTTTGTCTTTATTTATTGTTTTAATATTACATTAAAAAAATATGAGGTCCCCATATACCTCCCACCCCTTCACCCCACTGCTCCCCCATAACAACAATTTCCTCCATCATCATGAGACATTCATTGTATTTGGTGAATACATCTCTGAGCACCGCTGCACCTCATGGTCAAAGTTTCACATCATAGCCCACACTCTCCCATGTCCCACCCAGTGGGCCATGGGAGGACATACAATGTCTGGTAACTGTCCCTGCAGCACCACCCAGGACAACTCCAAGTCCCAAAAACGCCCCCACATTTCATTTCTTCCTCCCACTTCCTGCCCCCAGCAGCCACCATGGCCACTTTCTCCACACCAATGCCACATTTTCTTTGATTACTAATCACAATAGTTCATGAATAGAATATCAGTAAGTCCACTCTAATCCATACTCTGTTCCTCCATCATGTGGACTTTAGAATGTTTGTGTCCACTCCACATCTATATCCAGAGGGGGCTTAGATTCCACATGGATGCTGGATGCAATCCTCCTGCTTTCAGGTGTAGGCACTCTTGGCTCCCTGGCGTGGAGGTTGACCTTCTTCACCTCCATGTTAACTGAGTGGGGTAAGTCCAATAAGCTAGAGTGTAAGAGTTGCAAGTCTGTTGAGGCTCAGGGCCTGGCTATCACATGGTCAGTCCAGAGATTCAGGTCCCCTGGGTACACACTAAACCCCAGTATCAACTACAGTTCCAGTAAAAGTAAAAGGAGAGACTTGTGGACAAAGATCACATCTAAGTCCAGCTCCATTGCACAGAAACACACACTCCAAAGATGGACCAACTGACATGGCACTGAACTCCATCTGCCATGACCATAGAACCTGTGGGTCTCTGTAGCCCTCAGAAGAACCAATACCCGGGGTTGTATCTACTTTATCTGTCTCTGGGACTCTGCTCAGGTGTGCATAAGGGCAACCCCTCTCATAACCTCCTCGCTCTTTTTGGAGACTCATAGCCATATAAACTCATTTGTCCTTTCCATTTCCCCCTTGATTCGGGTCAAAAAGCATTTTTAACTCTTGGTATTATATGTAGACTGAGATATTCTGCTGGTCCGAGTTGAACCTTTTATTCAAGTTAATTTTCTAGTTACATCATCCACTGGTACTTGGTAGTAATCCCTCAGCACCAGGGAGGCTCATCCCCAGGAGTTATGTCCCACGCTGGGGGGAAGGCAACATATTTACCTGCTGAGTTGGCTTTGAGACTGACCACATTTGAGCAACACGGAGGCTCTCAGGAGGTAACTCTTAGGCACACTGCAGCTCTAGGCCTTGTTCTTATTTCTGGGGCACAGGCTCACAAGCATAGTCATTAGTATCAAGGGCTCATTTCATTTTATCATTTGAATTCCAGGGTAACTCCCAGTCCAACAGTGGGGTCAGCATTATTCTGTTGTCTTACTGTTTTTTTCCCTTTTACATGGACATTGACTATATGCAACTACATTGGAATTTTTGTATTTGAGAAAAACTAAACATCTACTTAATATATGGGGTCTGAGAATTATTGCATTAAAAAATGCCAATCTGAGAACAAAAGATACACATAGGACAGGGTGTGCAGAAGAGGAAAGTTGCGGTCACCCCTCGGGCTGAACTGTGGTTTGCTGGCCTGGCGGGGGAGCAGCCGCGGCAGGCCAAGCCGCTGCCCCCATAATAGGGTGGCTGGTCGGACTCACTGCCACCCCTGAAGGGAGCTCGGCATGGGCGCAGAGTGCCCTCAGGTCTCCCCTTCTCGGCAGCCATGCTTCCGCGGCTGCCCCTCCTCCCGGATGGCGCCACACGATGCCTTGTGGGGCGGCACCCTTCTTCTTCTTTCTCCCTGCGCAGGCGCAGGGCGGAAAATTCCAGGCTGCCCTTTTCCCCTCCCCCGACAGCAGCAACAGCCAGGCGTGGGCAGAAAAATCCAGTCTGCCCTTTTCCCTCCCCCCGACAGCAGCAACAGCCAGGCGTGGGCGGAAAAATCCAGTCTGCCCTCCACCCCAGCAACAGCAGCCACCAATCCCTAAACCCTGCCCCTTCCCCCAGCAACAGCGACAGCCAATCCCTAACCACCACCCCTCCCCCATCCAGTACCGCCCACTGACCTTTCACCGGCAACCAATCAGAACAGGGCGTGGCTTTGACCAATCAGCCTTCCCCAGCCCCTATAAAACTGTTGCCTCTCCCTCAATAAAGTGGACTTGCGTGTTTACCTTGTCTCCGCGGTAGTTCTTCTGCCGTGCACCCTCCAGTCCTGAGAGCCCCCGACAAGGGCCTGGCCTCCCTTGTCCCCAGTTCGTCACCTGCTTCTCCGGGTGACCCCTTCGTCGCCGGCTTCTCCGGGCGACCCTGTCAGCCGAACCGCGCAACCCCTTGTGAGACTGATCCCTCGTCTGCTGCCGGACCGACCCCTCGTCCCAAGTGGGACCGACCCCTCGTCCCAAGCGGGACCGACCCCTCGTCCAGAGCTGGACCAACCCCTCATCCGCAGCCAGACCCCACCTCTACTGACCAAGCAAACCGTCACAGAAAGTCAGTGAAAGCTTCCAGGGGGAGATTATGTTTCAGTTAATTTTCAAAATAAGGTTAAGAGTAAACCAGCTTTAGGGGCATGTACTAATTCAGGCGTTCTTAACAAGGGGTCCTTGAGCTTGAATTGAAATGCCAAAAAACATTATTCTTGTGGGGATGTGCAGTTGTGGTATATTTATTAAATAATACAGTATAGTGTGGACTTAGTAAGAGGTCTGTGGTTTTCACCTGACTGGTAAAGGGGTCTGTGGAACAAAAAAGGTTAAGAATCTCTGTACTAGTTCTTGGCAGAAGGAAAAGTATGAATGAAGTACAGATATAAAGCAGTGCAAAATATTTAGGAAAGTAAAATTTCAGGATGGCTAAGGCATAGTTGGCACATGGGGGGAGAAGCAAGAGATGAGGCTAGAAAATTTGGTAAGTACTGGTTCAGGAAGAGCTAGTGTTTTACCAACATTCTGAAATCTCTGGGGAGCCATTGAATGGTTTTCATCAAGGAAGTGATGTGATCAGGTTTTCATTTTTGGAAATATCAAGTGATAGCTCTGTGGGAGAGTGGATTCCACAGGGTTAAACTATGAGAAGATCTCATAAGGCTAAGGTAGTGCCTTCACTGTCTTTCCTTTGTACTGTTTACATTTAAGGTGTAAAATTATAGGACTCACATGAGAAAGAGTGAGATGCAGCCCAGAATGATGGGCTTGAGAGTCTGCCTAGATATTGATGTCATTCATGGAGAGGGAAAATCATAGAATTGGTGGGGGATGGGGAATTCAATTTGAGACTTGTGTAATTCATAGTGCCTTAAGGAGTATCCAAATAGAGATATCCACTACACACTTGGATATGTGGGTTTTGGGCTTGGGAGAGATACCTGGGTTGGAGGCCCCATCTTATATGTAATAGGTGAAGCTTCATGGAAGGGCATGGTGTTACAAATGACAGTGTATAATATGAGGAGAGCATAGAGCTGAGACTGGAGGAAAAGCCATGCTTTCAAAGGTAGCTTAGAAGACAGAACAATGAAGATAGAAGTAAAACCATGCGAATGAAGGGGAGAGTGTTTGGAGGCAGAGGGACCATTCAACTCTGGGCAATGCTGCAGTGATCAAAGAGGACAAGCAAAAAATGTTTACTGAATTTTGAAATAAGGAGGGCATTTTTGACCATATAAAGCATTACAATTAAGAGGCAATGGTATAAACCCTATCAGTAGATGGAGGGATAAAGGGAAGGCAAGAAAGCAGAGGCAAGAAGTGTAGGATTACACTTAAGATGGGAACTTGAGGTTGAGATAGGGTTGTTTTTAGATGGAAAAGACTTGAGCATGTTCATATTTTGAGAGGAAATAAGTATGGACAGAGATAAATTGTAGATAAAAAAGAGGGGGAAATAAAAGATGGAGTAACATTTGGGTTCAGGAAACAGAGGATGGGCTAATGTCAAGAAGATTGACACTCAGGTGGGAAGATCTAATTTTGAATGAGAAGGTGATATGGGCCATGGGTAGGAGGCTCTTTGTCTCTTCAAAGATAGCCTAAGCTGTCTGATGTGTGGGTGTGAGAAGGTAAGATGCTGCAGTCCTGCCCTTGGTGACCATGGTAATGACTCCAGTCCCAGGAAACAGTTTAACAATGCAAAGTCTATAAACTTTAAGTATTCAGGGGAAATGCAAATCAAATATGCTAAAAGCTTACCTAAGGTGTAGAAGATATATATGTTAATTCAAGCCTATTGAGAACTAAAACAAAGGGACCATTTAACCTTTCTTCCCAGTATAAAAGAAACTCAAAAGTCTTGTTTGGGGCTCAGGATTAAAACAGAAAGCTCCTGGGTCCGGCCGGCCATCAATAAACCATTTTTCCTTCTCAAAATCATTCCTGAGTCCTGGCCTCTCTATATGCAAATAATTGAACCTCTCTCAAATTCTACAATATTTATGGGGGCTCATCCAGGATTGCAAATGAAGGCCAGAGATGGTAGCATTTTGCTGCCCCTTACAATTCCCAGAGGAAGCTGAGGACTTGGGTGAAACCCAAATCTGGGCACCCCTGGATTAAATTTGATCCAGAAAAGATGTCGGCTACACTGGAATCTTCCTGACAAAAATCGAGGGCAATGGAAGGTCTGAAGAGAAAGATTCTGGAAACAAAAAAGTACTCCAAACAGGGAAGAAGGTAAGTCTCCCCAGATGAGTCTGGAAAGCCCTAACTTTAATTGCTAGGAGGGGAATGCTGATAACCTCCTGAGAGAGCCCTACTAGCCCCAGAAAATTGGGGGGAAGCCATTCTCTCTAGGTCTGGAAAAAAGGAGAAAAACTGGGGAAAAGCCCTGGTGTCTTGGGTTTGTCTAACTGCATGTTAGAATCTGGTACTGGTCTTATATACACTAAAGGAGTGGAGGCTTGATTATAATAGGAAGGGCTGTTTATAGTTTCGAGTCCTAACGTCCTGGAAATTGGTCTGGATTAAAAAAAAAACTTGGTTACAGGAAAATAGATCGGCTTTTCTAGTGAAGCTTGGTCTGGGTATAAAGTTAAATAGTGAAAAAGTCTAGCTGAAATCTTTTGTTATGGTGGTAAGTTGTGAATAAATTCACTTTATACCAAATGTTAAGTGTTCTAAGGTTTGTGATGGCTGTGGGGGCAGCCATGCTGAAAAAATATAGAGAGAGCTTGTGGGTCAGATTAGTGACCTTTGTGCTTCTGTGTCAGCTCAATGCTAGTGTTGGAGTTGTGTGGTTATGTAAAGTAGAATTTAGTTGAGCTGGAACCCTCCCTTGCCATTGGCAAGGGAGTGAAATGATTATGGGGCAAAACTGAGGAGTCTGGATGTTTGTGGAGTCTAAATGTTTGTGCATGCTCTGCTGTCTTGTCTCTGGTCTGCCCCTTTGCCAGGGCTTGGAGGCCATCTGTGTCCATGCCACGCACCCAAGTTTTTTGGGGCTGCCCCAGTCAGGGTGGCTGGGTCCCTGGGAGAGTTGCCAAATTTGAGTAGGTTCTGTCTGCCCATTTTGGCAGAAAGCTGGAAAGGGGGGAACAGCTTGCCCCTTTCCAGTGAGTCCACACCTTCTATTCATAAGCTGCATTCCTATTTGATTGTTGTGCACCCAACTGCCTGGAAGGGGGGGGAGTGAAGGGGGTGAAAAGCAGAATCAAAATAAATGCAGTAAAATTCCCTCCCTAGGGTGTCAAGGCCAAAATCTCTCTCTCTGTAAGAATGTAGAAATACTTTGGAATGTTTTAGAACTGTAAAATCGTCTGAAGAAAAGAGGCTATGGCTTGAAACTATAGACTGCTAATTACTTGATAGCCTTTTCAGTGGTCTGGCTGTGAACTTCAGGGTTGTGAAACTACAGAGGAGGAAAAAAAAAGGAATGAAACGCCACTTTAAAATCTATGTTTAGCTTTTGTCAGTTGCTGGTGCCTAGGAATTCATGGTAAAAAGGTAGTTTAAAATGAATCTTTAAATGCCAATACTCTCTTGCTGTGAATTAAAGGCATAACTTGCAGATGAGAATTTGTTCCATTACTAAGAAAAGGCAGGACTTCAAAGAATTGTTATTAATAAAATTCTTGTAGCTTAATTAATAAAGGTATCCAATTCATTTTAAAGTTAAAAAATTAATAAAAACTGTAACTAAGAGTTAAAATCATTTATAAATGCATTTATATTATAAAACAGCAGAAAAATAATAACTGAAATTATAGCTGGGTGAATTTAGCCTGAAACTATTATTTAAGTGTAAATTCTAAACTAACCCTTACCTTCATTTATGGTTGCTTCGAACCTAGCCTCACCCCTTTCCTTTGCCTATGGTTGTTTCATAACAGCTACTGTCCTACTGGTATTAGTAACCCTGCTTTCTCTCATGAATCTAAATATGGACTAGATTGCTGCCTGGTGATATTCTTAGCTCTTAGGTTTAAAGGACCACTGGAGTTTTATTATCTCCAAGGACTGGGGGAAATAAAGGGAGTCTCCTGCCTTGACTGTCAGTGTTCCTAGAAGTGGCGATTCATGAGAGAAACCAGTTTGTCTCCCTGAGGCTTCCAATAGCCTCAGTGCATATACACAGAATTAACTTTGTTGCTTATCCAAAATTCTGCTAAATTCAAAGTAAAATATAAAGTTCTGAAACAAAAAATTGTGCTAAAGCATTGAGAACATTTTGGTTACAATCCATTAATTAAAAAGGAAAATTCTTGTATAAAACTGCATGGTCATAGTGTAAAACTGCACAGTCATAGTGCAAATTAAGAAAAGGTTCAGGAGTCTTTGAAATGTTTTGCAGTCACACTTATTTTGTAAAAAATAGAAGTTTTAAGTAACTAAAGTTATGTTTTTGTGTCAAACTATTTATGTCTGCCTAATTGCTCAAATTGTTGAAGTTAAATATACAGTTATATAAGTAATATATATTTCTGAAACCCAAATTATGCTAAACAGTATATAAAATAATGCAAATTATAAGTAACATCAATAAGTTGTGTTTCTGTGTCTAACTTTGTGTCTGCCCATTTGCTCAGTGTATGTCTTCATATATCAGGATGATAGTAGCAAATTAACAAGTGAGAATTCTTTAAAAAACTCTATTCAAAGTTTTAAAAATTAAATATGCAGTTATATATGTGAATAAATATTCTTGGAGCCCAAATTAGACTAAGCAGGATGAAAAAGTCATATAGAAATCTGATTATAGAAACTATTGGGAAAGGGCCTCCTCTTTGCAAGAGCTTTAAAGGAAAGACTAGGTGTGGCAGATTAATCCTATCTACTAGGCTAAGGAATTAAGAATCAGTTTGCCCTGTAATTTCCCAGTTTAAACCTTTTGTCAGCCATAAAATGTAAAAAACGAAGACTAGGTTAGTTTTTACATAAAGAAAAAAAATTTGATTAATGTAACCTGGCAGCCTACTGCCTCAGTCTCCACTCCCGGGTTAAACAGTAACAAAGGAAACCAGCTTAAGCCAGTCCTATAGGCAATAAAAAGATGCCTAAGAAGGAGCTAAGTCAATACCAATTCAGCACTAAATTCCATACCTTATTTGACAAAGGGGAGCAGGTAAAAACTAAAGTGGTTGGAATGTGATAGAGGAAGCAGTTAAATCACAAACTTTTGCATGGGAAAGTTACATCTTCTCAGATGGGCTGTAACTTCTGAAGTATCCAATCTATGGAGAAACACAGGAAGAGTTTGAGTGCTAGGCTTAAGGGTATAAATTGTGCCATTTTCTTTTGTTCAGGGTGCCTGTCATATTTTCTGGTTGTGCGCCCCTTCTTGCAAGATTGAAAATAAATTCTTTTCTTCTCCACAATTGGGTGAGCCTTGTTTTCTTCCAGAAGAAAATTTCTTTCCAACAAAAATAAAGGTAATTAGTGGCTCTGTTGATAAATTTCAGTAAGTAAAGAAAAGTTCATATAAACTATGGAGAGATCTTTCCTGGATTATGATTAAACAAATTAAGTAATTGTGTAATGTGTTTTAAAACCTGGTAGTCAGTATGCTTTTAAAAATTATTCATTTTCATAACTTAAACAAAGAAAAGAAGTGTTTAGCTTCCTGTAAGGAAAAAAGAGAACATTCCTTGCATAAACTATAATGGTTTCAATTTTATTTAACTTGAGTGTAATCTCCCATAGTTAACTTATAAACTAAATTAATGTTATATGTACAAAATCTTTAGAGTAATGGAAATTGTAAGTTCACATTGGTGAAATTAGGCTAAAGGAAAAGGATTGTAGATATGTTTTCTTAAATAAATAAAGTAAATGTCTTTGGTTGGTAATTGTAATTTAATAAGTTTATTTAAACATGAGATGGCTAGTCAATGTGGTTATAGTCAATTATAAAAAGTTTGTAAAATATCTTTCAAACTGAAAACATTTAAATAATTCTAGTTCTAGAAGTTATTGTTAAGTAAAAACTTGGATTGGTATTAATTGCAAAAAATAATTTGGTGGTAATAAAACCTGTCTGAAGGCCACTGCAAGGTGCATATTTAAGTAAATGGTAATAAAAAGTTATCTTGATTCTATTGGGAATCTTCTGTTTTCATTTTAACAATGAAAAATAATTTTTTCCCTCTATTACTAAAGTAAAGTACCTACTGTTATCTTCATGGTAAAATTGTGTAAGTAAACAGTCATTTGATATATGTGATGCATTAAATTGTTTAAAATATATATATAAACAAGGAATAAACTTTAACATTGTCAACTCTTTTGTGCATTCAAACCAGGCCTTGAATACGTTTCAGGTTGCCTCTCCATGTGAGTTATTGGCTAGGTTGGTCACTGATCCCTCAATTAAAAATATTTGCTATATCAGTCTCTGGTTCTGCTCCTGAAGTCGATGGAAACTACGTTGCAGTTTCAAGCTCCTGCAGCAGCCAATGATGACTCAGTACAGCCAAGTGTACAATGGATATCACCTCCAGACTGGCACTGTTCCATAGTGCCAGAGAGCACTATGCACCAGGCTAGTAGAATACTGGAAAATCTCTCTAGGATCAATGATGTTGCGACCTGTTTACTGCTTGAAGAACATGCTAAATGGAGCCATGATACCAGGATAATGTAAGTAAAACTTAAACACAATTGGCATTATGGCCTGCTCTTATGGAGAGATAACATGTAAAGTATTACAAACTTGAAACTTAAAACTATTAATTGCAACTCTAAATCCTTTGTATTAAGTAATACATTAATTAATATTAAGTGCTGTACTTTTATCCTGTACTAAATATATGCCTAATAATTATAAAGTTATCTTTTCTATTTTGGATCAAGTGCAGAAGTATATTAGACATGATAAATTCCTAGTAAATTCATTTTCTAAACAGTTAATAAACATGTCTGTAGAATAAGGTGGCAGTAGTCAACTTACTATATTCTACTGTACTCTACTGTGTAGCAAAATGTAGCAAAATGTGTAGCAAAAATGAGCCTTGCTTGCTAATAATGAGTCACCTATTGAACAAGTCAAAATTACTAAAAACTGTACAATTAAAACAAAAATGTAAAAAACCTTTATTCTTTAGTTCTGATCACTCCCACAGCTAAAAACTAAGAAAATTCCCAACTTGGTGTACTAATCCTGAGTGAAACCAACTGCCCAAGGGGTGCCAGTTCACCAGGCACATCTGACAGAGCACGAGTGCCAATCATTAAACAGCTTGAAATGTGTCTTCAAGCAAAGCTAAGTATCGATTGCAATTTCTCTCTAAAGATAAATAACTTAGAAAAAGGATATATATTCTGTTCCCACCAGATTTTAAAAAGGAGTGCCATCATTATAAGCACCTAACCTTGTCTACCTCTCTAATCCAATGTCCTCTTTTAAAACGGGTGTTCCAAATTTTTATTAAGTTTGTTTCTTTCAGAGTGAACATCTTATTAACCATATGAAAACTTCATCCAACTTCATACAGAATGCCATATCCATCTTCCTCCAGTTAAAATAAAATGCCTTGTTAGGCATTGACTACAGCCCATGGCCAGCAGGAAGCAGTTACAGAAGAGATCATCTCCCTTCAGCATCCCTTTTAGATTAAAGGTGTTAAACTCTTTAAGGGTAAAATAAAATTAATAGATAGATCTGGAACCTGATCGAAAATCCACATGAGTGCTGGTGGCCCCGGGATGACTGCAGGGGGCCGCTGCCCCAGGATTCTGTTGTCCAGAATGAAAACTTCTAAACTTCTAAAAACAGTCCTGGATGCTACACTAAAGATTGATAAATAATCAGTCAAAACAACAAACAGCCATCCACCTCATAGCTCCAACAATAATTATGCCAAAGCTTAGCAAGTTAAACTTTGGCAAAGGGGGGAAATGATGTGGGCTACGAGTGGGAGGCTCTTTGTCTCTTCAAAGATAACCTAAGCTGTCTGACTTGTGGGTGTGAGAAGGTAAGATGCTGCAGTCCTGCCCTTGGTGACCATGGCAACGACTCCAGTCCCAGGAAACAGTTTAACAATGCAAGGTCTATAAACTTTAAGTATTCAGGGGAAATGCAAATCAAATATGCTAAAAGCTTACCTAAGTTGTGGAAGATATATATGCTAATTCAAGCCTATTGAGAACTAAAACAAAGGGACCATTTAACCTTTCCTCCCTGTATAAAAGAAACTCAAAAGTCTTGTTTGGGGCTTGGGATTGAAACAGAAAGCTCCTGAGTCCGGTTGGCCATCAATAAACCATTTTTCCTTCTCAAAATCATTCCTGAGTCCTGGCCTCTCTATATGCAAATAATTGAACCTCTCTCAAATTCTACAACAAAGAGACATTTCTTCCTTTGAATCATGAGGTAATAATGCATGAAAATACAAATAATTTTGTAGGTGGTAAAGAAGCAAGCTGAGGAACTTCTCTCTTCTGAAAGCCTTGTTTTTCTCAGAGAGTAGAAAGCAAAGTTCCCCCTTAAAATGAGAGAAGAGGAAGCATATAGTTTGAGGAGAGTGGCAAGTCTTTGATGTAGTCACTAAGGGTATTAGGAGAGGGTGTTAGATAGGGATCTACAATTCAAGTAAAACTGGAGAAACCAAATTTGTAGCATGCTTTTTATCCAGCAGTGTTCATCACCCTAGCTGGATGGGTTGTTCCAGGGATGAGGTTTGGTGATCAGTGTGTGAGAGAAAAACAAAGGAACAAAATAAGTGAGAATTATTTTAAGAGAGGCAGTGATGTGGTAGGCCATGGGAACAAAGTAGAAGCAGAAAGGGGCTGGTAGATGTGGAAAATATGGAAAGGGTAAAGGGCTTAGACATTTTTCTGATGAGTAATGGCATAATTGTTGGAAATAAAAGAAGAGGTAACTGTACTAATATAAGGTTATGATAAAAACAAATAAACAGAAACAGCTAGGGTTTTGGAATTTAAAATGTTGGAGCTAGTACATTTTTGTTGCCAAAGAGTGGGTGGCTGAAGTGGAAGTAAGATTTATTGAAACTAAACGGATCCAGAAACTGTGAGGTCAAGGAGTTAAAATGATTCCAGTTAAGAACAGAGAAATAGAGCAGAGGCCTTAAACATGAATCCTACAGAGGCCAGGCAGGTAATATAAATGAGTGAATGAAGCTAAATTGAAGAGTGAACACCCTATCTAAAGGGGGCAGCTGCTACACAGCTTCAAGAGACAGTTGCCATTTGGAAAGATAGGCCTAAAATTTGCCAGAAATTTCTATTTTTAAGAAAAATAGCCAATCTTTTAAAAAATAATATGTGAAATCTCCTCATTTTTAATATTGGCAAGGGCATTTTCAAAAAAATACTGTGAGGGCCAAACAAAGCATTTCTTTCATGTGAATCCAGCCTACCAGCTGCCTGTTTGCAAATTGTAGGATAGAAACTAGTATGCCCAGATGCCCTGGGACTCAAAGCATGACAGGCTTGTAAGCAATGGTGAATATTTTTGCTCCATGGAAGGTATCATTTCTTTGATTAAATATTCAGGGCTTCAGGAAGTCACTACCAATGATTTGGAGTTCCCACACATTATGAAACCTAATTTGCTACACGTTTCCTTCATTTTCAAGAAAACTTCTGAATCTTTGAACTTTGGTTTTGCTGAAAGAACAGGCATGCTGTAATGTTCCAATTCAGTTTTGCCCTCACAGAATTATCAGGTGGACTTTCCTGCTGAATATGTGCTTCTTATGTTTTTAGAAACCTATTCCCACCAATAACTGTGAGTTTAAAAAATTTCCAGTACCGGGGGGTCACTGTCGTGGACCCTGGGGGAGCAGCGGCAGCCTCCCAGGTGCAACGGCAAGAACCAGGAAGGAAGGAGGGCCCAACAGTGGGCTCCTGATACTAATGGCTATGCTTTTGAGCCTATACACCTGCAATAAGAACAAGGCCTAGAGTAGCACTGTGCCTGGGAGTTTCCTCCTGACAGCCTTCATGTTACTCAAATGTGGCCACTCTCACAGCCAAACTCAGCATGTAGATGCAGTGCATTCCCCCCAGGGTGGGACATGACACCCGGGGATGAGCCTCCCTGGCACTGAGGGATCGCTACCACATACCAGCTGAAGATGCAACTAGAAAATGACCTTGAATTAAAGGTTCAATATGGATCAGCAGAATATCCCTGTCTACATATAATAACATGACTTCAAAATGCTGTTTGACCTAATGTAAGGGGGAAATGGAAAGGAGAAATGAGATTATAAGGCTATGAGTCTCTAAAAAAGAGTCTGGAGGTTGTCAGAAGGAATGCCCTTATGCACAACTGAGCAGAGTATAAGAGACAGATAAAGTAGATACAACCCCAGGTATTGGTTCTTTTGAGGGATAAAGAGACCCACGGGTTCTATGGTCATGGCAGATGGGGTTCACTGCCACGTGTTTGGAGCTGGTGTTTCTGCATGATGGAATTGGACTCAGAGGGGATCTCTTCTCACAAGACTTGCATGCTACTTTATTGGAATTGTAGTTGATGCTGGGGTTTAAGATATATTTAGGGGATTTGAATCTCTGGACTGATAATATGACACCCAGGCCCAGAGCCTCAACAGACTTCAGCTCCTACACTTTGATTTATTGGACTTACCCCACTCAGCTAACATCGAGTTGAAGAAGGTCAACCACCACACCATGGAGCCTAGAGTGCCTACAACTGAAAGCAGGAGGAATGAATCCCGTATCCATGTGGAATCTAAGCCCCCACTTGACATAGATGTGCAATGGACACAACCAATCCAATGTCCACAGAGAAAATGTGGAATGGGTGTGGGAAGGGTAGCCATGGTGGCTGCTGGGTTTGGGGAATGGGAGGAAGAGATGAGATGTGGAGGCGTTTTTGGGACGAGGAGTTGTCCTGGGTGGTGCTTCACAGACAATTACGGGACATTGTAGATCCCCCCAGGGCCCACTGGATGGAACGTGGGAGAGTGTGGACTATGATGTGGACCATTGACTATGGGGTGCAGTGATGCTCAGAGATGTACTTACCAGGTGCAATGGATGCGTCACGATGATGGGAGAGAGTGTTGCTGTGGGAGGAGTGGGGGGTGGGGGCGGTGGGGTTGAATGGGACCTCATATTTTTTGAATGTAATTTTTAAAAATAAATAAATAATTAAAAAAAAAAGAAAAATAAATTTATTATCTGGTCTCTAAAAAAAAAAAAAATTCCAGTAATGTTCTCAGAGGTTCTGAGTAGGAACTAATGTAATGCTGAAGATGAACAAAGGGAATCTTTCATCTCTTCCCAGGTATGCCTGGCTTCTGGCAGCTTTGCCATTAATAGTTGAGAACCTGTTTGCTCAGAACACTGTAGGGTTATTAAAACAGCATTCTGCCCTTTAAATAAAGTGGATGATGATTGGGAGGTTTCTAGACTGAGGTATGAATTGAAAATGCCATGCCTGCTTAATTATATAGTTTATTAACTCATTTACTGAAGTGTGTGGTTGTGTTCTGTTCAATCTTTTAAAGCTTAGCCATTCTTCCTATTGACTGATTCCCTTTTGGGTATTTAAATACCTAAATACCTCATTCATATTCAAATACCTCCTTTAGCACATTTATAGTTTATTTTATAAGCAAAACATGCTTTCTTTGTAGGAACTGTTTTCAGCAACTCACCCCCACACTCTTCACTCAGCTGGCTGTTTCCAATGCCTTCACTGCAAGCCCTCAGGCCAGATTCATGTGGCAGGAAGGGAAGGGCAACAGCAGAAACTGGAACAGGAAGCTCCCTTAGGTGCCAAAATCCACTTTATTCTGATGCAATGCAACTGCATTCTTCATTTGCAATTTGTTTCTGCTTTTGGTTTCCAGCATCTACCTCTGTCTCTCCCTACCTCCTGCTCCAGTCACTCCCCACTCCATCTTCACCATGACTCGCTGTGTTGTAGAATTTGAGAGAGGTTCAATTATTTGCATATAGAAAGGCCAGGACTCAGTAATGATTTTGAGAAGGAAAAATGGTTTATTGACTGCCAAGCCCTGAGCAAGATGGTGCTTTAATAAATCAATATACTTCTTATTTTAATCTGCCACTTTATTTTTGTAATAAGCTTTATTTTTAGAGAAGTTTTAGATTTACAGAAAAATTACTCCAAAAGTCTAGGGAATTCCCATATAACCCCCGCCCACACCCACACCCACACACCCACCCACATAGTTTCCCCTTTTAACATCTTGCATGAATGTGGTACAATTGATGGGCCAATATTGAAGCATGCCTACTAACTAACTACTGTGTTTTTTGAAATAACACATATTGTTGTCTATTTTCTCATAACTTAAAAAAATTTCATCTTCATTAGGTCATCTTGATTAGTTTTATCTTCCTTGAGGTTAAATTAATTTTTGTTTCGTTTGAATTTTAGGGTACATCAATACCATGCCAAATATTATAGAATACCTTGAAATGTCACAATAATCTATACTTTCCTTTTTTTGTTCAATTGTAAAATTAGTATAATATTAATTATGATATTAATAATGGTAGCTAACATGATTGAGTTTTTCCTATGTGCTAGACACTGCACCAAAGGATTTAAATAAAAGCATTACCTCATCTAATCTTCTCCAGTGTCATTTAATATGGGTTTTCAATGTTATCAACAGTTTACAGTTGAGGAAACTGAAACACAATGAGGTTTGCTAATTTACTCACACTTACAAAGCTAATTTATCAGAGATAGAATCTGTACTCAGGTTTGTAGGGATTCTAAAATCTGAGCCCCTGAACATCATCATGTCCATTTCTTATAGTATTAACTTCACATTTAAAAATTTTTCATTACTTCTACATTTTCTTCAAATTTTAGTACTTCTTTCAGTGTCTCATGTGGTCAAATTTAGCTATACATGGGAAGCAGATGTGGCTCAATGGATAGAGCATCTGCCTACCATATGGGAGGGTCCAGGGTTTGATACCCAGGGCCTCCTGACACGTGTGATGAGCTAGCCCATGTGCAGAGCTGCTGCATGCAAGGAGTACCATACAGGGGTGTCCCCGCATGGGGGTGCTCCATGCGTAAAGAGTGCGCCCTTCAAGGAGAGCTGCCCTGCATGAAAAAAAAAAGTGCAGCCCACCCAGGAGTGGCGCTGCACACACAGAGAGCTGATGCAGCCAGATGACATAACAAAAAAGAAACTCAGTTTCCTGGTGCCACCGAGGGTGCAAGCAGACACAGAGGAACACACAGCAAGTGGACACAGAGAGCAAACAACGGGGTGGGGAGAAAGGGAGAGAAATAAATAAAAATAAATCTTTAAAAAAAATTTAGCTATACATTCTCTTCTTACTAAAATAAATATATTCATGTAAACACATCTTTACACATATTTGCATATATGGGATATACTTGTGTTTAAGAAGTTAAGATGTGGAGCCAGGATGCCTGGGATCATCTTCCAATTCTGCCACTTATTATCTGTATGATTTTGAGAAAATTACTTTATCTCTTTGAGTCTCAGTTTCCTCAACAGTGTAACTAGTAATAACATTTAGTGCATTTGGTAATTGTGAGGATTAAATGAAATAGTACACATAAAACACTTATAATACTACCTGCATACAGTAGCTGTTCAAACATAACAAGATAAACTTTATAGATAACAGAAGAATTTCATGTTATAGAATCCAGTTATTCTTCCTTGTTCCAATTCATCTGCCCACTCTCCAACATGTATTCATTCATTCATTTTATACACCCTTAATAATGAACTCTGAGTAAGGCTTCACCATCTTCAGGGTTAAACTATAAAATCTTCAGGATTTCACTTCTTTTATAGGAACTCCAGCTCAGGGCATAAGCCTTTACAAGAATGCTTTGATTAATTTCTGGAAGATCAGGACTTTACACAAGACCAGTGACACCAGAGAACATTCAAATTGACAAGGTGAATAAGCAAGATGATTTTACACTTACCACATTTCTGGATGCTGATAAAGTTATAGACACATCAGAGATCTTTTTTTTAATTTTAGCAATTTTACTAATCTATATTCATATACCATGCAATCCATTCAAAGAGTACATTCAACAGGTTTTGATATAATCACAGAGTTGGTCATTCATCACTACAAGCAATATTAGAACATTTTCATTACGCCAAAAAGAACCCCCCCCACCCCTTAAGCAGTTACCTTTCTATCCCTCTATCATCCCCTCCCATACATATCCAATAATCTAATTCTATATATATATATTTATTTATATTTATCTTTTATATAGAGTCAAACAATATGCAGTACTTTGTGTCTTGTGTCTGCTTTCTGTCACTTATAATTTTTTTTACTATTGATGAAAAAATAATGTATTGCTATTCACTACAGTCCATAGTTTAATTTAGGTACATTTTAGCTCAGATATCACCCTATTATTAACATCTTATAATATTAAAATACACTTGTTCTGATTCATTGAAGAACATTGTTATATGTGTACTCTTAAAGACACTCATCATCTCCAACAGACTGCACTATGCTATATGGTCCCATGTTTCATCCTATAACTTTCCTTCTAGTGACATACACAATCCTGAACTTTCCCTTCCAACCACCATCGTACCCCTATATTGGTGCTACTAGTTACATTCTCTCTAATGTGCTATCTTTACCTCTGTCCAATTCCAAGCATTTACTATAAACCATATTACAAATTCTGCACAAATTTTGTGGTCATACATGCAATTTAGAGAAACTCTTCTGTCTCCACGTATGAAAATGCATCACTAAGATCCCAGGAATACCGGCCCATAAGTGGCAAGAATGTTGGGATCTGTTGGAAGAGGTTGGTTGTGCTGATGGCTGATTTCTGATAAGTGGAAGGTGTGGATTTTTCAGGAAGTAATTGTGGGCCTCTGATCAAAAGAGGCTGAGAACTAAGAACTAAAGACAGATTGCAATAGATAGCTTCAGCTTTTTTACAGTCCCTCTGAATAGAGTGCTAAAAAAGTATTCTAATGGGACTAATTTCCTCAGTATTGATGGAATTGATGACATTGTCAGCATTGAACACTTTTACTTGGATTGGTTCAGATGTGCTGGATTAGGGTTTGTTTTTCAAAGCTGCCAGATACCCCATAGCTATTATCATCTCAATATAAAGGAATTATATTAGGATATATAACACAATAATCTGTGGCCCAATATAACTCTTCACTACTAGAAGGCTTGGACATTCCTACAACAGTGGAGTCACCTCAAATTTGTTGTTGTAAATATTGTTTCCTCTTCCAACAGTAGTCTTCCCCCACTCTTTGTTTGGTTAACTCTTACTCCACTTTTAAATCTCAGTTCAAACATAGTTTCCTCAGAGAATTTGTCTGTGATCCGCCAATCAAGATTATTCCCCCCATTATTTCTTCTTATAATCCTGTTCCCTTTCTTTGTGGAACACACCATAATGTGTAGTCATATATTTGTTTATTTAATTATGTGACTCACCTACTAGATTTTAAGTCCTAATGAGTTCAGTTTCTTCATTGATGTATTATTCATCAGTGTACATCAATCCCTGCTACATAGCAGAGCTTTCGTTGCTATTGGTTGATTGATACAGAGACTTGTCCTTATGTGTGAAAGAAAATCGAGTTCATAAATAAGTGGTATGAGATGTTATTGGTACTATGAGAAAAGTCTTTTTAGGGTACCAAGGGCAAGAGTTGCCCCTTCTATCTGTAGAGGTCAGAAATGGCTTCACTGATAAAATAATACTTGAGCAGATTCTAGAAAAAATTAGTTAATTCCTAAATAAATAACATAAAATCAATGCAATTTGGTAATTATATATTTTGTTGTTTAATGCCTGTATTCACCATATAGAACATTCCACTAAACTGAAAGCAACAGGAGGACAGGAAACTTTTTTTGTTCCTATACTCCTATACTCAACACTTAGCACACAGTAGGTGGTATATCAATAAATGTTAATACATGTTGAATGAGTACATGGATGTCTCCCTCTCTAAGTCACAATGCAGGGATGCAATAAGCTTTTCTTGTCTCCTCAATCTTTCTAACTCTTACTCCTATCCCATATTCTCCTTCGAGATTTCCTTGGTACAGGGTAGAGCAGGCAAAAAAGGTATTATGTCCTGAATGGCTCTGAATTTCTCTAGGAGTAGCACCTTCAGTTTTTCTCTGTCCTTATGCCAACAGCCATGTGCCTGGCAGCTGCAGCTCAGTGGTGCCAGAGGTTCAAGGACTGTGGTTCTCAAATAAAATGACAGTTATTCTCAAACTTTAGAAATTTCACTCAGGGATATTGTTAAAAGTCAGTATTTCTGGGCTCCTTTCCTAGAAATTGTGATTTGGGAGGTCTGAAGCAATATGTTGGAATTTTTATTTCTATAAGTTCCCAATACTCTTTGGTCTAGTTGGTCCACGAGTTATGCTCTGAAAAACTTTAGGCTAGATTCAATTACTGCTGCTTGCTATTATTACTACTAAAATTTGACAATTAGCTGACACTTAAAGAAAGCCTATTTATTAGCTCAGCAATCTTCTAAACTATTTATATGCATTTCCTAATTATTTTACCTACATTAAAGAAAAGAAATCTGATGCTTAGAGGTATGAAGTAACTTGTCAAAAGTCATGTAGTAGTAAGTGGTGGAATTTGGTTTCTATCATAAGTCTGTCCTGTGCCAAAGTTCACCTTTTATTTTTTTAAACACAAAGCTAAATTACACCCAGGCCATTTATACTTATGATTTATTACAGCTCATGGATGGAATGCTTTGGGTCAGTAGATTTGTAATAGAAAAAAGGAAAAGGCACTGTGAACTAGGCAATCACAGAATTATGGATACAGATTTTGCCTGACAAATAAGCACAAAATTAGAAGGCTGATTTAGGTTAGAAGGCAGTGTTTTGAGTGTGTATTCTAGATTGGGTCAAGAAGGACTTATCCATTGGCAACTGGAAAAGAAAATCTCTTATGCCCCTTGGAGAAACTAAAATTGAAAACCAGGCAGACCAACCAGTGGGCACATTGGTGCAAAGAAGTGAGGCTGAGAGGGAATATGGGAGCATTTATTCCTTCATTCAAGTTTTGATTGCACTATTCTAGTTGTTATGGATACAGAGATATACAATACAGATATGATTCCTTTCCTCATGGAACTTATGTATTAGTGAGAAAGTGGGACAGAAATGGGGAAATCATTATAAATAAATAAATGGGAAGTATGAAAAAATTAGAGGAAAGCAAGAATGAGGGAGTCTACAGAAAACCCTTGAGCTGCATCTTTGTGAAGGAAACCTGCTCAGGGTTCTAAACCAGCTCCTACAATAATAACTATATTACCACTTAATTAACATCTACTATATAGCAGAAATTGTGCTAGGCCCCTCATATACATTAGCTACATGTAAGACCTACCTATGAGAGATAATTACCCCATTTTGCAAATAAATTTCCTGTGTCTCAGCCTGGTTCAATAAGTGAATTAAGATCAAACAATTGCAAATAACATCCGGATGCATCTATGGATTTTAAAAAGACATTTTTATTGTGGTAACATACATGCAACACACTTTAACCACTTTAATAGACACAATTCAGCAATATTAAACATTTACAATATTGTGCTATCATCATGACCATACCTTACCAAAACATCCCCAAAATAAGCTCTGTACCCCTTCCCCCTGCCACCTGCCCAGGCCCTGGAAACTGTAATCTACTTTGTCTAAAGTAGATTTGCTAATTCTAGATATTTCATATAAGTGAAATTATGTAATATTTGTCCTTTTGTGTCTATCTTAGTTCACTCAAGATGATGCCTTCAGGGTGCGGGTGTAGTCCAAGTGGTTGAGTGTCTGCTTCCCATGTATGAGATCCTGGGTGCAATCCCTAGTGCCTCCTAAAAAAAAGATGCTGCCTCCTGGATTCATCCATGTTGTAGCATGTATCAGAATTTATTTCTTTTTATGGCTGAAAAAGATTTCATTGTTTGGATATGCCATATTTTGTTTCTACATCTATCTGTTAATGGACACTTGGGTTGCTTCCAAGTATTGGCTATTGTGAATAATGCCACTATGAACATTGGTGTACAAATATCTGTTAAAGTTCATGTTTACAATGCTTTTGGGTATGAACTTAGAAGCAGAATTGCCAGGTCAAATGGTAACTCTGTTTAACTTTCTGAGGTACCATCAGACTCTTTTTCCACAGTGCCTCAAAATTTTACATTCTTACCAGCCAAGGCAGTATTTCTCTGTAACCTCTTTGAAAATTGTTACCATGCCTTAAAAAAAAGAGAGATAACCATTGTAGTAGCTATGAAGTGGTGTAGCATTTATGGTTTTGATTTGCATGCTCCAATTTGTTAATGTTATTTAATATATTTTTAAGGTACTTATTCACCATTAGTATATCTTTGGAGAAATATCCATTCAATTGTTTTACTCATATTTTAATTCAGCTGTTTGTCTTTCTGTTGTTTGATTGTAGGAATTCTTTATATATTCTGGATATTAAACCTTAATCATGTTTATGATTTGCAACTATTTTCTCCCGTTCTGTAGGTTGTCTTTTCACTTTCTTGGTAATGCCATTTGATGCAAAGTTTTAAAATTTTTTCCAGTTTTTTTTCTTGAAGATTTTTTAATGTTTTATTTTATGGGAAAATTCTTGTACTTTACTGTCCCCAAATCACATACATTCACATACACTATATACATGCACATTGCATAAACATTTTTCCTTAGCTGATTTTCACCTTTGTGGATAAAAATACTAAATTTTATAAACATCATTTATATATATTGTGTGTATTGCTCTTCAAATATACAAGTGAGTGAGATAAAGTTATTAATTTTCAATGTTTAGTGTCCTAACACATCTATGTTTAAATTTTTAACAGGAAAAATATGTTATCAAAACAACCTAATTTCTGTTTTCAAATGTACCTATATATATATTAAGAGTGGTAAACTTTTAAAAAATTTATACTAACAAAATATATACAATCTATTCACAAGCAAATGTATAATTTAGTGCTGTTAATTTTTTCACAATGTTGTGCTACCATCACCATAATCCACTAGAAAAACAGTTCCATTACCCCAAATATGAGCCCTGTGCATTGTAAGCCTTAACACCCCATTAACTAGCCCTACCCTATCCCTTGGTAACTTAAATTCTAGATTCTGACACTATGAGTTTGCTTATTCTAATAATTTCATATCAATGAAAATATAAATATTTGTTTTTTTGTTTACAGCTTATTTCATTCAACATGTGGTTTTCAAGGTTCATCCATGTATCAGAACTCCATTCCCTTATTTATTTATTTTTTAAAATTTATTTTTTCCCCCCACCTTGCTGCTTGCTTTCTGTCGGCTCTCTGTGTCCATTTGCTGGGCATTCTTGTGTCTGCTTCTCTCCCTTTGTTGTACCATCTTGCTTCGCCATCTCTCTCTGGGCGTGGGCCAGCTTTCCTTCACAAGAAGGCTCTAGGAAGTGAACGCAGGGTCTCCCATATGATAGAGAGGAGCTCAATCGATTGAGCCACATCCACTTTCCTCCATTCTCTTTTTTGACTGAATAATATTCCATTGAGTATACGTGCCACATTTATTTATCCATTTCTTAGATGATGGACACTCAGTTGGCTTCCACCTTTTGGCAACTGGGAAGAATGTCACTATGAGCATCAGTTTGCAAAAATCTTTTCAAATCCCTGCTATCAATTGTTTTGGATATATATCAAAATATGGGATTGAAGGGTCATATGCTAATTGTATACTTAATTTTCTGAGGAACTACCACACTGCATTCCATAACAGCTGCACCCATTTTACATTCCCATTAGCAATGAGTGATTCTATTTCTTAACATCCTCTTTTTCTGTCTTTACTTTTTTAATATTACATTAAAAAAATATTAGGTCCCCATATAACATCCACCCCCTTCACTCCACTCCTCTTCCCCCCATAGCAACAATCTCCTCCATCATCATGAGACCTTCATTGGATTTGGTGAATACATCTCAGAGCACCACTGCACCTCATGGTCAATGATCCACATCAGAGTCCACACTTTCCCACGTTCCATCCAGTGGGCCATGGGAGGACATACAATGTCGGGTAACTGTCCCTGCAGCACCACTCAGGACAATTCCAAGTCCCGAAAACGCCTCCACATCTCATCTCTTCCACCCATTACCCACACCCAGCAGCCACCATGGCCACTTGATTCACACTAATGCCACATTTTCTTAGATTACTAATCACAAGAGTTCATGAATAGAATAACAGTAAGTCCACTCTCATCCATATTCTATTCCTCCATCCTGTGGGTCTTGGAATGGTTGTGTCCACTACACATCTATATCAACAGGGGGCTTAGATTCTACCTGGATGCTGTATGCAATCCTCCTGCTTTCAGTTGTTGGCACTCTAGGCTCCATGTTGTGGTGGTTGACCTTCTTAAAACTCCATGTTAGCTGAGTGGGGTAAGTCCAACAAACCAGAGTGTAGGAGCTGAGGTCTGTTGAGGTGTGCAGGGTCTGGCTATCATATGGTCAGTCCAGAGATTCAGATCCCCTGGGTATATATTAAACCCCAGCACCAACTACAGTTCTGGTAAAAGTAACAGGAGAGGCTTGTGGACAAAGATCACATCTGAGTCCAGCTCCATCACACAGAAACACAAACTGCAAAGAAGGGCCAACTGACATGGCACTGAACTCCATCTGCCATGACCATAGACCTGTGGGTCTCTGTAGCCCTCAGATGAACCAATACCCAGGGTTGTATCTACTTTATCTGTCTCTGGGACTCTGCTGAGGTGTGCATGAGGGCAACCCTTTTGATAACCTCCCGCCTCTTTTTGGAGACTCATAGCCATATAAACTCATTTGTCTTTCCATTTCCCCCTTGATTCAGGTCAAAAATCATTTTTAACTCCTGGTATTATATGTAGAATGAGATATTCTGCTGGTCCGAGTTGACCCTTTTATTCAAGGTCATTTTCTAGTTACATCATCCACTGGTACTTGATAGTAATCCCTCGGCGCCAGGGAGGCTCATTCCCGGGAGTCATGTCCCATGCTAGTGGGAAGGCAACGCATTTACATACTGAGGTGGCTTTGAGTTTGGCCACATTTGAGCAACACGGAGGCTCTCAGGAGGTAACTTTTAGGCACCCTGCAGCTCTAGGCCTTGTTCTTATCTCAGGTGTACAGGCTCACAAGCATAGTCATTAGTGTCAAGGGCTCATTGTTGGACCTTCATTCTTTTTTGGTCTTTGCCATTGCACTTGGGGAATTGTTGCTGTTCCTTTAGGGACTGTGATAGAGTCCCCTGGCTAGGAACACAGCACTCCCACAGTTGTTGTTTTTAATTGTTTCAACTATGAAAGTATCCAAATATTTTTATGTACCATGAATATATGCCCTGTAGAACTCCTTTCCAACCATGTGTCCCCGTCAATAACATCCCACACCAGTATTCTTTCCCTGACATTGTTGAAACTCTCTGTGATCCAAAACTTCTCAAAAAGTGAAGCCCAATATATTGCCAGGTTCCATTAATAGTAAAATGGAATATAGTGATGAGTTTAAAGGTTAGATATAGAATACATATTAATTTGGAAAAATTACGGTAAAAATAAATTGGGGTATCAAAAAATTTAAAAATGCAAAAGCTTTGTTTTTGATGTTTTGCCTTCCATCACTGCAATAAGTGTTGCCCTGTATGCAAATTGGCAAGGCAACTACCTCCGTCTTTTCCTCAGTGTCTATGTCTTATCTTTTTCTTTTCTTTTTTCTAAATATTACGCTTATCTTCACAAGAGTTTTATTTTTTTTTCAGTATTTTTTTTATTGACTTTGTAATAATATTACATTAAAAATATATATATATATGAGGTCCCATTCAACCCCACCACCCACACCCCCCTTCTCCCCCCCCCCCCCCCCCCAGCAACACTCCTTCCCATCATCATGACACATCCATTGCTTTTGGCAAGTACATCTTTGGGCACCTCTGCACCTCATGGTCAATGGTCCACATCATGGCCCATACTCTCCTCCATTCCATCCAGTGGGCCCTGTGAGGATTTACAATGTCCGGTGATTGCCCCTGAAGCACCATCCAGGGCAGCTCCATGTCCCAAAGACGCCTCCACCTCTCATCTCTTCCTGCCTTTCCCCATACCCATCAGCCATCATGTCCACTTTTCTCAATCCAATGCCACCTTTTCTATGTGGACATTGGATTGGTTGTGTCCATTGCACCTCTATGTCAAGAGGAGGCTCAGATTTCACATGGATGCTGAATGCAATCCTCCCACTTTCAGTTGTAATCACTCTAGGCTCCATGGTGTGGTGGTTGTCCTTCTTCAACTCCATCTTAGCTGAATGTGGTGGGCCCAATAAGTCAGATTGTAGGTGCTGGAGTCTGTTGAGGCTCAGGACCTGGCTATCACATTGTCAGTCCAGAGATTCAAATCCCCTAAATATATCTTAAACCCCGACACTAACTGCACCTCCAGCACATTAGCATGAAAGTCTTATGAAGAGAGATCCCATCTGAGTCCAGATTCATCACACATAAACACCAGTTCCAAAGAGGGGCCATCTGACCTGGTAGTTAACCCCATCGGCCATGACCATAACTCCCATGGGTCTCTTTAGCCCTCGAAGGAACCGATATCTGGGGGTTGTATATGCTTTATCTGTCTCTCAGACTCTGCTCAGTTGTGCATAAGGGCAATCCTTCTGCCAGCCTCCAGACTCTTTTTAGAGACTCGTAGCCATATAAACTCATTTCTCCTTTCCATTTCCCCCTTACATTAGGTCAAACAGCATTTTAAAGTCATGTTATTTTATGTAGACAGGGATATTCCGCTGATCCGCGTTGAACCTTCCGTATAAGGTCATTTCCAGTTGCATCATCAGTTGGTAGTTGATAGTGGTCCCTCGTTGCCAGGGAGGCTCATCCCCAGGTGTCATGTCCCACACTGGGGGGAAGGCATTGCATTTACATGCTGAGTTTGGCTTCGAGACTGGCCACATTTCACAAGAGTTTTAGATCACAGTAATTCCTATATCCAATATACAGTACTCCCACATATCCAACATAAAACCTTTTCCCTTTCACAGCAATAATCTTTTTACATATTCATACTATATTTACTGGAACTGATGTACAGATATTGAGACAATAGCTTTCAAACAAGGTAACATTTGTGTTTACATTATGGTTTATATTTTAGACTATATAATTTTCTAAATTTTTGTTGTCTTATGCTTTACATTATGATTTACATTTTAGCCTATCAGCCCCTATATATTTTTGGTGTAATTTTACATGTCTTATATCCATCCTTGCGTACTCTTGTGAAACACTTCCATTGCCCACACAGTTAAATTGGTTCCATCTATTAAATAGCTCTTTCCCCCTCCCCTTAGGGCCCACAGTGACAGTCAATCTTCATTGCTTGAAGGGTCATGTTCAGAGATATTTGCAACAGTGATGAGGGCTTAACATGCTCAACTGCCCTAATGCACTGGGAGCCACCATTTCTCTTGAGAGATACAATTCCCTCCATTTGATGGCATCAGTCCACCCCAGGATGTGAGTATACCTTCACTCTCATTATATGGGTCTTTATCCAATGGTATAACCCACTATGGCAAAATGAGCATTCACATAATCCTTAGGAGCCTGTCCTGCATTGGATTATCCCCTTTAAGAATCTTAAACAAGTAACTTTCCTTATGATATTCTTGAAAAGCTTTTCTCAACGTTATACTCTCAAACAAATACCTGACAATCTCCTATGATCATATGTTGCCCCACTCTCCCCCCAATTTCTTGGACAATATTACCCATCCTCCCATTCCTAGCCCCCCTCAAGCCTGCAAAGGCTTATCATGGGCTTATCATAGATTTCACATTGTAGGTGTTAGCTTACATCCTTCTTCTACCCCCAATTTGCTGTAAGCCTATCATCCAGTCTCTAGCTCTCTGAGGCAGCTTGGTTTACTTATTTCATATCATTGAGGTCATGTAGTGTTTGTCCTTCAATGCCTGGGTTGCTTCACTCAACACAATGTTCTCAAGATTCATCCATGTTATCACATGTGTTTGTAGTGTATTTGTTCTTAAAGTCAAGTAGTATTCCATTGTATGTGTATACCACATTTTATTTATCCATTCTTCTGTTGATGGGCATTTGGGTTGATTCCAACTTTTGGCAATAGTGAACAATGCTGCTATGAACATTGGTGTGCATATATCGGTTTGTGTCCTTGTTTTCAGTTCTATTGTGTATATACCCAGCAGTGGAATTGCTGGGTCATATGGCAAATCTATGGCTAGTTTTTTGAGAAACCGCCAAACTGTCCTCCAGAATGGTTGAATCCTTCTGCATTCCCACCAGCAGTGGATGAGTGTTCCCATTCTTCCACATCCTCTCCAGCATTTGTAGTCTTCTGATTTTTTCATAGCTGCCAATCTTATGGGAGTAAGACGGTATCTCATTGTAGTTTTGATTTGCATTTCCCTGATAGCTAGAGATATGGAGCATTTTTTCATGTGCTTTTTGGCATTTGTGTTTATTCTTAGGAGAAGTGTCTGTGTAAATCTTTTTCCCATTTTTTAAATGGGTTGTTTATATTTTTATTTTCAAGATATAGGAGTTCTTTATATATGCAGTTTATAAGTCTATCCAATATATGGTTACCAAATATTTTCTTCCATTGTCTAGGCTCTCATTTCACTTTCTTGACAAACTCCTTTGAGGTGCAGAAGGCTTTAATTTTGAGTAGGTCCCATTTATCTATTTGTTCTTTTGCTGCTTGTGCTTTTGGTGTGAAGTTCATGGAGCCATTTCCTATTACAAGGTCTTGTATATGCTTCCTTGCACTGCTTTCCAAAGTCTTTGTGTTCTTGGCTCTAGTATTTAAGTCTTTGATCCATCTTGTGTTCATTTCTGTATAAGATGTGAGATGGTAATCCACTCCTGTTTTTTCCTTTCTTCCTGCAGAACTCCCTTCAGTATTTCTTGAAGGGAAAGGTTCTTGTTGCCATACTCTTTTAATTTCTGTTTTTCTATGAATATTTTGAAATCTCCATCATTTTTGAATGCTAGTTTATCTGGATAGAGTATTCTTGGTTGGAAATTTTTTTCTTTTAGTACCTTGACTATATCATATCATTGCTTTCCTGACTCCATTATTTCAGATGAGAAATCAGCACTTAATCTTATGGAGCCTCCCTTTTACATGATGGTTTTCTTTTCTCTTGCTGCTTCTAGAATTTTCTATTTGTCTTGGTCATTGGATAATTTGACAAGTATATGTCTTGGGGTGCGCCTGTTGGGCTTTATGATGTTTGAGGTGCGTTGTGCTTCCTGGACATGTACATCTATCTCTCTCAGTAGATTTGGGAAGTTTTCAGCCATTATTTCCTCCAACACCCCTTTAATCCCTTTCCCTTCTCCTCTTCTGGGACACCTATAATACATATGTTTGTGTGTTTTGCATTGTCATTCAGGTCCTGTGGTCCTAGCTGGATTTTTCCTATCTTTTTATCGATCAGTTCTACTATATGTTTGATTTCAGATGTACTGACATCCTCCTCACTAATTCTCTCCTCTGCCTCTTCTAATCTGCTGCTAGTTGCTGTGAGTGTATTTTTGATTTCTTGAACTGTGTGTTCATCCCCATCATATCTGTTATCTTTTTGCGTATGTCTGCAATTTCTTCTCCAAGTGTTTTCTTCATTTGTTAATCTTTTCCTTGACTTCATTTACTTGGTCTCTAATATATGTTTTGAGATCTTTAATTACTTGTCCGATGTTCTGTTCCCCTTCCTGGTTTTTAGTTTGTTTACTGGATTCAGCCATGTTTTCCTCTTTATTTGTTTGATTTGTAGTTTTTTGTTGTTGTCTGGTCATCATTTTATCTTGATGGGTTTAATCAGTTCCTTAGCTTCTTTGCCTAGGCTTAGGGATTAAGTAGTTGTTGTTCTTCCCTGAGTGTTATGTCTT